>NC_135666.1:40167617-40348828 GCF_964188315.1 Podarcis muralis
TTATACAACCCTTAAAACTTAATTGCACTTTCTGTCTCGGAGAAAACAACAAGGTGGGGTGAGTTGAAAATGGAAGCAGACGATTCTAATCCAGGGAGGGGAATCACTTTCAGCTCAAGGGTAAAAGTGGGCAGACCAACAAATGTTGTACAGTACACTGGTTTGTTACACACTCATACACCCCTCTGTATTTCCTCCGTTCAGGCAAGCAAGAAGCAATATTATCAAGGACAAATTCCAGTCAGGCAAAACTATTCAAGGAAAGTGCAAAATGCAGCTTGTGTGAGGTGTGGCTCAGGGGGCTCAGAGATGTGGTCTGGGTAGAACTGGGTAGAATTCCAAGGGCCATATAGAAAGGTCTGCAGGGTTACATTTAATCCCTGGGTCTGAGGTTATCAACCCTTGTTCTAATTTTTGTGGCCGTGCCCGGGGAGGGGAGAGTAGGCTTGTGCATGTAACACTGGTGCATGGAAGCCCACTCTGGGGTTTATGAAATGAAATGTGGGCAATACACGTTATCAATAAATGAATAATAAAATAATGCTAAGCTATGGTTTAACATTTCCTCCAAACCATCACAATTTATCCGTAATCCAATAGCAGTTGCAACCCTCTTTATAGGGTTTTACTGCTTTTATTTTTGTTTTTTTCATGCTGCCCTTCAGGAAATAGCATTTGAAAAGGTTCCACAGTGGTTTATATTAAATGAAAAGTCAGTAATGTTTGTTTCTCTGTTACTCTTTGGGCATTAAATTTAGAATCATAGAATCATAGAGTAGGAATAGACCACAAGGGCCATTGAGTCCAACCCCCTGCCAAGCAGGAAACACCATCAGAGCACTCCTGACATATGGTTGTCAAGCCTCTGCTTAAAGACCTCCAAAGAAGGAGACTCCACCACACTCCTTTTTATTTATTTTTATATTTTTATTTAATAAATATAATTTATATTATATTTTTTATTTATATATATATAAATAAAATATAAAATTTATATTTTATATAAAATACATAAAAATATATTTTATATTTTTATTTAATAAATATAATTTATATTTCTTCAGCTCTTTGACAAGTCATTTGCTTTAACCTAACGGAGATGGTTGGTTGCTTCACCTGGCTATTATTACATTTTCATTCTGTTGCTCATTTACCGTAAAACCTTCCCTGGTTGTCTGTAAAAAACAAGAGGGCACAAAACTGGTTAAAGGAACCTGGCTGCCTGAGCAGCAACATTTGGGATGCTGTCTGACGGCCATTTTGAAATCTGTAACCACTGTTTCTAATGAGGCTGCTGTACCCTGCAGGGGTCTGTTTAGAAGAGGAGGAGGAAGATGGCAGCTTGCCATCTGTGTTTCTCAAATGAGCACAGTTTAGAGAAAGAAGAATCTCTCTGAGGATTTGATTTAGGTTTGCCTGGGCATCTGTAAGTAACTCACAGTGTGCGACAAGAATTTGCAACAGGATATGTTTTCAGATATTCAAAGTGGAGGGGAAACGACAAGCAGCAAAAGAGCTGCTGGAATGGCTTTGAGAGAAGAGGCATCACCTGCCTGGCTTTTAAACATGTACCGTTGACCATTAGTCTGAGGAATGCTCCTGTGTTGCTCTGGAAATGGAAAATTCAGAAGGGCTCTAGCCAGTCATCATCATCATCATTTTATTTCTATGCCGCCTTTCCATAGAGTTAGAACAATGCTCAACAACATGACAAGATTTACATAATTACCAACATAACAAAAGTCATAAACAATAAATAAAACACATCAAAAGCTACACAACCAAATAGAAAACGATTTCCACATAAATAATAAAACCTAAAACTAAAAATATAACATTAGTATCAACAACAATTTAAAATGACATTAAAACAAACAGTTTTAAAAAGGAGCCCTCTCTATCGAGCAGCAGCAGCAACACTCCTTTATGGAGCCAGTCAGGCCCCGCCCCAAGCCAGGTGGAGAGAGGCAGGGCCCTTCAGGCTCCCAGCAGGGCAGTCCTGGGCAGCAGCCAGTGACCATAGTAGAGCAGTCTGCAATAGCCACCCAGCACTTGAGCTGTTGATTCTCCCTCCCATCCCATTCCATCCTGTGATCTATCAGATCTGCCCTGCCAGGGTATGTTTCACATACCCCGCTATTTCCTAGTCCGCTATGTGCAAACTCATTTGATTATGTCAAGTCTGCCAGGGATAGCTCAAACTAGCCAGTATGGTTAAGAGCGGTAGACTCGTAATCTGGTGAACCAAGTTTGATTCCCCGCTCTTCCACATGCAGCTGCTGGGTGACCTTGGGCTAGTCACACTTCTCTGAAGTCTCTCAGCCTCACTCACCTCACAGAGTGTTTGTTGTGGGGGAGGAAGGGAAAAGGAGATTGTTAGCCACTTTGAGACTCCTTAGGGGAGTAATAAAGTGAGATATCAAAATCCAAACTCTTCATGAGCCTCATTCTCTAGCTCCAAAAGTGTTCAGACTGAAGAATGCCTTCTTGCCTAGGGATGAATTAATCTGTCAATTTCAGATTCGTTCAGTTTCTTGTTTCTCCAATCCAAAAGTCAGCTGTTCCCATTTCCACAGAAATTTGTGGGTTGTTGGCTTTTTTAAAATCCTCATGAAAATTCATCTGCATTTTAGTGCAATTTTCTCTTAGTGTACACATTTTGTAAGCAATTTTGCCTAATACACATATTTCTGAAAACCAGTCTTACCCACTATCACACATATTTTCACTAATGTATGCACTTCAATACACACTTTACCCTTATATATGCATTTTTGTACGCATTGCCAGAAAACTATTGCAAAACCGGGAAACTGCAAATTTGGAAGGACAACTGTATTTCAGTTCTGTATTTAATGAGTAATTTCTCATTAAAATGCAAGCAAAATTCTTGCCAGAGTTGGAAGTAAGATTCAGTTGCCAGTCCAGGGAGCTTCTGTATGTGAAATGGGAGGGAGGCAGTATATTGTCCTTCACCTTGGACAGAATAAAGTCTTAGGCAATTGCTGGTCTAGCTGTAGGGTTGTGAACGTCTTAATGTTTATCTAAGGCAGGCTTCCTCAACCTCCGCCCTCCAGATGTTTTTGGCCTACAACTCCCATGATCCCTAGCTAGCAGGACCAGTGGTCAGGGAAGATGGGAATTGTAGTCTCAAAACATCTGGAGGGCTGAGGTTGAGGAAGCCTGATCTAAGGTGAGCCTTTTCTTGCTCCCACTTTGAATCAGCTGATATCGTATGATGTTAGGTGATTGATAGGTGAATGACTCTGCCCATTCCCCAAACTGAGTGCTACAATTCCCAGAGTGGTTTAGCAATGAATCTCTCTTCCCAAGGAACTAAAGGAATTCTGGCTCTCCTAGGGGGAATAGGGGTCTCCTAGCAACTCTCGGCACCTTGAACAAACTGTTGTTCCCAGGATTGTTTGGGAGACACCACAACTGTTTAAAGTGGCCAATCAGAAGGTCAGCGGTTTGAATCCCCGCGATGGGGTGAGCTCCCGTTGCTCGGTCCCAGCTCCTGCCAACCTAGCAGTTCAAAAGCACGTCCAAGTGCAAGTAGATAAATAGGAACCGCTCCAGCGGGAAGGTAAACGGCATTTCTGTGTGCTGCTCTGGTTCGCCAAAATCGGCTTAGTCATGCTGGCCACATGACCCGGAAGCTGTACGCCTGCTCCCTTGGCCAATAAAGCGAGTTGAGCGCTGCAACCCCAGAGTCGGCCACAAATGGACCTAATGGTCAGGGGTCCCTTTACCTTTATATTGCTTTTAATGTATAGTGCAGATGGAGCCTGTCATTGGGTTCATTACCTGGAAATTGGGCTCATTGCCTGGAGATGCAGTGATTGAATGGTGGACATTCTGTACATCTTTATTTTAGCTCCTTCACGTAATCCAGGGATGAACATGGTGCTGCATACATTGCTGGACCAAAACTCCCACCACCCTTGACTATTGGCCATGCTGGCCAGGGATAATAGCAACTGTGATTCAGCAGCATTTGGAAGGCCGCAGCCTCCCCAACTCTCACTTATGTCTTACTTATTACTAATGCAATAAAATTGGGTTTTGGCTCCCTGTTTCATATTAAAGTGTGCTTTAAATAGAGGAAGCAAAATTAAAGAAGCATTCATTTCCAATCCAGCTTTATGACCAAATGAGCGGGACTTCAACTAATGTGTAAACTTTTCTTTGGAAAGTGATAAATATTTACAGTACATAATGAAATTTCATGTCAAAAAATTGATGGAATTTACTGTGTTTTAATAAAAGCAGGTTTGAAAACATTAGTTTTATTAAACAAAACCCCAACATATTGTTAAAAATATTGCTATTTTCATATTTGTTTCTCCGGCGCAGACCTGATAGACAAAGGCAGCTTTTCAGCTAACAGCATTACTATGGAAATTAGTCCCAATATAATGGAAATAGTACAAAATAATACAAGCCCTAATACATCTTCACACAATCTATTATTCATCTATCAATTAACTTCATTTGAATGGTGCTTACCATTCCTGGGTTAGTTGTTTTTAGTAGCCATAAATCTTCATTGTTCCACCCCCCCCCACCCCCTTTGGTTCATTCCCACACATCCAAGGACAAGAGTATTTTAAAAGGCCTCTTGGGACTAGGAACAAAGAGCTAATTTACACCCTGCCATATCAGTTGCACATCCAGTGACGTGTATGAACGAGTCTCGGGCTCCTATATCCCTTCACTGCATCACACAGAGTAGTATATCTCTCACAGTGCTCCCTAGGCAGATATTTGACACTGGGCATTCTCGCATGTTTCCATACACATGGCTCATGTGATCCAGCCACCTCCATTTTGGTTTATTGATTCTGTTAACAACTGTACGCATGTAAGTCAGTGTTGCCTCTCTGTGTTGGGGAATCCTAACTTACTAGGGTTACCAATCTCAGGGTAGAACCTAATCTTCTTCAGTTTAAATCTCTTGGAACATGGGTTGGAAAACTAAGGCCCGGGGGCCAGATCCAGTCCAATCATCTTCTAAATCCGGCCTGCGGACGGTCCGGGAATCAGTGTGTTTTTACATGAGTAGAATGTGTCCTTTTATTTAAAATACATCTCTGGGTTATTTGTGGGGCATAGGAATTCGTTCATCCCCCCACACCCCAAATATATAGTCTGGCCCCCCACAAGGTCTGAGGGACAGTGGACCAGCCCCCTGCTGAAAAAAATTGCTGACCCCTGTCTTAGAAGTCCATTTCAGACCTTTGCACAGTGGGACATTGGGGGCAAGGTTTGCATGTAGATCCCTAATCTCTCCCCTAGTTTAAGTGCTCACGTGTTCCACAGAATGCCTGAACAGGGCTCGTGTGTGAAGCCTACATGCCATGACATGGACTCAAGGCAGTTCAATGAACACATGGCAGAAGCAGAATGCATCTCTCAAAGGTTCATATCTAACACAGTACTCAGCTGATCTCATTAGTTGAAGAGTGACCTCTTTCTGATATGAAAGGATATTGCTTTCAAATTCTTCACCTTCTTGGTTCTCACATAAACCCAGCCATATTTACTCCACGAGTGCAGGCAGATGTGAACGCTGATCGAGGAGCTGCGACTGCCCGAGCTGCCTGAGTGAGTGCGCTTGGGGAATGGGAGGTCTGGGTAGCCAGGGGGTGGCTAAGGGAACCGGGTGGAAGGGACAATGTCTGGAGGGGGGGCTGCTGGGGGGGGGGAGTACCAGACCAGAGTACAATGTTTGTTGTGAGGCCAATAGTGAGGGGAGGCGGGGGGGGGGGGAGAATATGGATGGCGGCATGTATTTATGTATATATTTAATGGCAACATTCCATTTATAAGGCGACTCCCCAATTTTAAAATTAAAATATTTGGGGGGGGGGAATATAGTCTTATACACAGAAAAATATGGTAAATTCTGGTTCAGGTCATAAGAAAGGCACTCACACCATAATGCAAAGGTGGTGAGAGAAACTCCCACTGAGTGTGAAAGAAAGGTTCCTTAAGGAACTTAAGGCATTGGATGTCCCTAATATTCATGCTTAGTCAGCTTTCCTGGGCAAAAATGAAAATAACACTTAGGGGCACATTCAAAAGTATGAACATATTGGTCATACAGTGGTACCTCTGGTTAGGATTACAAACTCAATTCGTTCCAGAGGTCCGTTCTTAACCTGAAACCGTTCTTAACCTGAGGTACCACTTTAGCTAATGGGGCCTCCTGCTGCCGCCGCGTGATTTCTGTTCTCATCCTGAGGTAAAGTTCTTAACCCGAGGTACTACTTCTGGGTTAGCAGAGTCTGTAACCCGAAGTGTTCGTAACCCGAGGTGTTTGTAACCCAAGGTACCACTGTACCCTGCTCTTCTTCCCATTTCCAGCATCTCCATGGCTGCTATTTACTTTAAAAAAAAACCAACAAAAAATCATTTACACAAATGCTAATTGTGCCAACGGTGTTAGATACCTTGGCCCCGATACAGAGTTCCAGGTGTGTTGCAGCGTACATGGTATATCCTGTGCATGTTTGCATCTTTCCAATTTTGTCTCAATGGATTGGATCCCTTTGTAAGGCTGTCTTCCCCACCAAAGTGAAGCCCATTCTTGATAGCAAGTTTTGTTCCCGTTTAGTGTGTGAACGCCCCTGAGCAAGCATGGTAAAACTGAACGGAAACGTGTAGGGGGTCAATTGCCCTCTTCAAGTACAAACACTGATATTTAACGTTGATCCTGTTGCGTTTAATTCAATGGATTTGCATAACAGTTTAACATAAAACGAGATATGCAATCAGACTTGCTTTTCAAAGACTGTCCAGCATGCTCCAAGCATTCCTCTTCATAGCACGGTTTGTGTGCCTCACAAAGCAACATTGCAAAGCTTCCGCACAGAACCATTTAATTAAAATAAAATAAAATGATGATTGTTACTCCATTGAGAGAGTGGGTCAGAAGTGAAGCCAGTCAGGCATGGGCACTTACACTATAATAAATTCTTTAGGCATAGGTGTGTAATGTACACAGTGTATAATATAATATTTCCTTTGATGTTCAGTGTTGTGTGAGTACTTTCCCTGTCTTTTCCTAATGTGAGACTCTCCCTTTCTTGGCACCAAGCCAGTTTTGTTCATTTTCTGCAGCTGGCATGAAAGTAAACTCATTTTTTACAGAACTGACCCCCATTATTTCATTTCGGCTAATTCTAAATGCGTTGATGAGCTACAACGCAAAGCAGCACAATTAATTTTATAAGGCATGTTCTGTTAGCATGGCGCTGGTGATTGGCAGGCGAGGAGGAGGAGAGGGAGGAGTTAGTAGGCTCTAATGATGAAACAAACATTTCCTAGGAAATTAATGGGAGTTGAAAAGGATCGGGAAAAGCCAGTCCACATAGTTGCAGAAGCAAATAGGAAACAAAGGATATCCCGTGAGATACGCGCGAGGAGAGTCCATTTATTTTGTCACTGCAAAATCATACACAATGCATGCGACAAACCAATATGCACCACATACCATCCCAAAAATCAAAACATCCAAAGTTGCATATAAAAGAATTCTCAAAGCTAATTTTTTGTGTGTATGTCTGACGAGTAGGGTTCATGTTGTGGCTGTATGACAATGCACAGATTGCACAGTCCTCTTCATCGCAGCGCTAGATGAGGATGGTTTGCATTTGTCATCAAAGAGAAGAGGATCTGGGGACCCTGTTAGGATCTAAAGCCCAACTCATGTGGTTGGAGTGGTGGTTAATTGCCTGTCATTGCAACCACCAATCATGTTCTGAAAACTGTGTTGTTGTTTGTTGAGGAAGAATAATCTTAACTAGAAACATTCCCAGGATTAGAGGGAACGAATCCTGAAAAATTAACTGGTTCAGACTCAATGCAAGTACAGTGGTACCTCGGGTTAAGTACTTAATTCGTTCCAGAGGTCCGTTCTTAACCTGAAACTGTTCTTAACCTGAAGCACCACTTTAGCTAATGGGGCCTCCTGCTGCCACTGCGCCACCAGAGCACGATTTCTGTTCTCATCCTGAAGCAAAGTTCTTAACCTGAAGCACTATTTCTGGGTTAGCGGAGTCTGTAACCTGAAGCATATGTAACCCAAGGTACCACTGTATCAGTTGCTTCTGAGTTACTACTGGTTTATAACAACCTGCACCCTGGGCAGTATTAATTAGAAACATGGGCCGAAGAGCTAGAAGAACTAATTTCTGTCACTGCAGTGGTTGTTTAAGCCCGAAAGCAATAGGTGATGCATCTCTTTAACAATAATCAATTTCTCAGATTTCCATGGGAGGGAAGAAAGCAGACCATTTGCAGGGTGGGGCGAGGAAGCGAAACTATCTGTGTGCACGAGGAAAGTGAATCAAAGCCCCTTCCCCTATCACTGATTACAAGTTATTATACAAGCCGAGCCCCATATTGTGCACTTCATTTACAGTAATTGTACAACAGCTGTATAATAGGTGTAGTTTAAGGTATGAGTGTTGCTCAGAGTGTAGCTTAAATGTCCACTGTGAGATGTGAATATGAATATGAATAGTCCTGACTGCATAGTAATTGGTGGTATTACGGGAGAGAATGGGGAAGCTACATATGGATGAATGGGTGAGGCCCGGGCGGGGTGCAGCACAGGAGAATAATGGCAGTTTTTATTTCTTCTTATAGATGTCTTTTACTTTAAATAATTAGCCAGGAGCAGAAGGGGGAGGTGGAATGAAAAGTAAGAAAGGAAATGAGTTTGGCACAAGATAGCTATGTATGAATTGTGCTAATTTGGTGTGTTTTTTATTTCACTCCTGAATCCAAACGTATAACCTGAGCGCTGTGTCTGAGAGCCCACAATAGGTATACTACAAGATATTAGAAAACTAAGCTTCAGGTGTTGTTTATGTGATCCGTTCTCCTTGAACAAAACCTCTTAACTCAAGACTAGGCAAATCAGTAGCAGCAGTAACAGCCTCCAGATAATGAGGTGCAGTTTCCTTGTTTATTTCACCTTGTAATTCAAAACCTTGGAACCAATGAGATAGATTCGGTGCTTTTTTTCAAGAGGGACACAGGGGAACGCATACCCCTAAACATTTTGTGAATCTAAGTTTGGCCTCATTGAGTGGCAGTATTTCAATATGAGTAGGAAAATGAGAGTACCCCTAAACATTTTTAGAAAGAAAAAAAAGCACTGGATAGAGTCAAACTTAGTAATACTTAGTTCCCACTGAAACCAACGATAATTTGTTAGACTGATTTGTCCAATTGATTTCAATGGGATCAAAGTGCAATTTAGTTACTCTGGTTTCAAACCATTGTCGTTGCCCTAGTATTAATTTTATTTACATATTTGTAAGACATTTGTACACTAGTCTTCCAAACAAATATTACCCAGGGTGGTTCACAATAAGAATTTACAATAAACCACACACATATAATGGAGCAAGAGCACTTTCCAAACTCATCACAACTTCAAAACCAATGCGGACAGCAGAATAAACAACTCAATTGCCCTGTTTCAAACTTAGCTTCCTTTTAAATGGGAGTATGTTTTATTTACAGTGGCAGAGCGAATAGAAATGTTTTTAACAATGTAGATGCAAGGGAAACTTCCCCAAGGAGGGAATTCCACAGCTAATGCTTCACATATACAAAAAAAGAAAAGAAAAAAAGTTGTGTTCCCAACTCACTCCAAAAAGAACAGTGAATAAAGATGGAGGATGGGGGAGATGTAAATGGACAGTGCTCCCAATAGATGGAAGTAAGAAGATGGTCTCCAAGGACCAGGACTGGGACTTGTCCCTTTAAACTTATTCCAACACCCCTGGGGTTAGGGGTGACAGTGAGGTGGTCAGGTTTGCTGACAACACCAAACTATCCAGCAGGGAGAGAACAAAAAGGGGCTTTAAGTAGCTCTGGTAAGGAAGAATCTCTCCAAACTGGATGAAAAGGGAGAAAGCTATGCAATGCAATTCAGTATAAGCAAATGTAAAGTCATACACATTTGGGCAAAAGATGCTAACTTCTGGCGATGGCTGGCCAGGAAAGAAACCTTGGGTGGGTGGCTCAATCAGGATGTTGACACAGTGTATAGCAGCTGTAAAAAAATAAATAAATAAAAGAAAGGTGAATTGCAGGTTAGGGCAGTGTTTCCCAACCTTGGGCCTCCAGCTGTTTTTGAACTACAATTCCCATCATCCCTGACCACTGGTCTTGCTAGCTAGGGATGATGGGAGTTGTAGTCCCAAAACAGCTGGAGGCCCAAGGTTGGGAAACACTGGGTTAGGGGATCATTTTTGTTGTTGTTGTTTAGTCGTTTAGTCGTGTCCGACTCTTCGTGACCCCATGGACCAGAGCACACCAGGCACTCCTGTCTTCCACTGCCTCCCACAGCTTGGTCAAACTCATGTTTGTATATTCGAGAACACTGTCCAACCATCTCGTCCTTTGCCACCCCCTTCTCCTTGTGCCCTCCATCTTTCCCAACATCAGGGTCTTTTCCAGGGAGTTTTCTCGTCTCATGAGGTGGCCAAAGTATTGGAGCCTCAGCTTCAGGATCTGTCCTTCCAGTGAGCACTCAGGGCTGATTTCCTTCAGAATGGATAGGTTTGATCTTCTTGCAGTCCATGGGACTCTCAAGAGTCTCCTCCAGCACCAGAATTCAAAAGCATCACTTCTTCAGCGATCAGCCTTCTTTATGGTCCAGCTCTCACTTCCATACATCACTACTGGAAAGAGGTAAAATAAAACTGCCACTCTCATCATGCTGCTACACAACTCTGTGGTTCAACATCTGCACTCAGAATACTGTGTTCAGTTCTGGTCACCGCTCCTTAGTTCCTCCTAAAGCTGGAAAGGGTCCTGAAAAGGAAAGCTGAAATAATCAGCTGGAGCATCTCCTCTAGGAGGAAAGTTACAAGATTTGGGGGCATGTTTAGTACAGTGGTACCTCGGGTTACAGACGCTTCAGGTTACAGACTCCGCTAACCCAGAAATAGTGCTTCAGGTTAAGAACTTTGCTTCAGGATGAGAACAGAAATCGTGCTCTGGTGGCGCAGCGGCAGCAGGAGGCCCCATTAGCTAAAGTGGTGCTTCAGGTTAAGAACAGTTTCAGGTTAAGTACGGACCTTTGGAACAAATTAAGTACTTAACCTGAGGTACCACTGTATTTAATTTTAGGAGAGAGGCAAGTAAGGTGGGGCATGACAGAGGTTAATAAAGTTACGTGTGGTGGGAGGAATGTGAAGAGAGAGAGGTTTTACTCGCTCAAAATACTAAAAGCTGAGGCCACACAATGAAGATGAATGTTCGAAGTTTCAGGACAGATATGAGCAAGTAGTTCTTCACCTGGCGCAGAGGGAAACGATGGAATTTGCTACCACAAGATGCTGTAATAGTCATCAGTTTGGATGGCTGTACACAGGGACTTAGGCAAGTTCATGGAAACTTCCCAATGTGTTTCATCCCATGGTTTAAAAGCAGCAAAGAGTCTTGTGGCACCTTAAAGACTGTTGGTGTCTGTCTGTATCAACAGAGGAGGTGAAATCAAATGGCACCAAAGGAAAGCAGATCAATACGTTTGACACCAAATTGGCTGCAGGAGTTGCCAGAAGGAGGCGTACAAGACACCATCCAACCATCTTAGGTATTGCACTATGGATTTGTGTACGGTTTACTCCTCAGCCTTTTCTTCTCCCAATGTTATCCTGCAAGGCTGTGGAGGTTTAGGACCAGAGTTTTCCTTCTCCTAGATGGGCTGCCTTACCACGTTGATGAGCCCCATCTGTCCCTCACTTCCTTCTGCAGTATGTGCAGAAACCACATTCTTGACCATTGGACCCACTGTTGGCCTCATCCGCTCAATCCACTGGAGTCTGTCTTGGCATGCAGGCGAAGTTCAACCTTAAAGACTAAGAGATCAAATTTGGCATAAGCTTTTGGGCACATCTGATGAAGTGAATTTCTGTCAATGAAATCACATGCTATGATAAATCTATTATTGGTCTTTAAGGGACTCTTAGCTTGTGTACACACTTTAACTCACATTGAAAGTACATTCTCTCCCTCAAAGAATACTGGGCACTGTAGTAACAATTCCCAGCAACCCTTAGCAAACTACAGTGAAATCTTTAAAGAGTGAAATGTGCTTTGAATATGTTTTCAATGTATAATGTGAACACAGCCCCGGTGCTTTTCTAGAAACAGATGAATATGCCTATCCTTCCATTGTTATTCAGTTGTTCAGGTACACTAGAACAACGAAACTACATACAAAACGTCTAATTGCAATCCATCCTCCCCTCTAACCCCAAAAATTCCCTTTTAGTTTATTCAGCTCTGAAGTTTTTATTCAGGTACAGGGGTCAGATGTTCAAATGAGCAACATTCAGAAACATTGTCACCACCCACCAAGTTATCCAGATACCAAGATATGTACAGGCAAAAAGCTCTTTAATTTTAATTGAACAGCAAGGAAAGTCCCTTGTTGCATAATAAGATCCCCTCATTATTTACAGCCATCTTCTGCCAGTGTAACCAGCCGTATGAACTTGGGCTGAGTTGCTTACTTATGAAACTCCATTGCTCACTTATTTTACATGTGACTTGGCCGGCAAAAAGGTATGTGAAATTAAGGCAAATATAGAAAAAAAATCTGCCAATGTTTCTAATGCTGTCAGCTCTGGAGAGGAGCGGGTTAAAGAATTGATTGGTTGATTCTTTAATTTCTATAGCGCTTAATATATTAAAAAGTATCTCTAAGAGGTGCACAGAAAACTGAAGCAAAAGCAGACAACATAAGCAAAATATTACAAAAAATCACATATAGATAGAAAAAAGTTACACTGATACAAAGTTACTAATATATCTAAATCTATATCAGTTTATTTTCTTTCCAACACGCCTCTCTCACCCTCCTGGTTTTGTTGTTGTTTTTACAAGTCCTTCAACCAGATTCAGGTGCAAAATCATGTCTTTTAAGAGGCAGAAACAGATGAAAAGGTTTTATTACTGCAAGGTACAGTGGTACCTCGGGTTACAGATGCTTCAGGTTACAGACACTTCAGGTTACAGACTCAGCTAAACCAGAAATAGTACCTCGGGTTAAGAACTTTGCTTCAGGATGAGAACAGAAATTGTGTGGCGGCAGCGGGAGGCCCCATTAGCTAAAGTGGTACCTCAGGTTAAGAACAGTTTCAGGTTAAGAACAGGCCTCCAGAAAGAATTAAGTTCGAGGTACCACTGTAAAAGATAAAGAACACCTGGACACTTGTCCAGTCAAAGGCGACTATGGGGTTGCAGTGCTCATCTCGCTTTCAGGCCGAGGTGTTTGTCCACAGACAGCTTTCCGGTCATGTGGCCAGCATGACTGAACCGCTTCTGGTGCAAATGACCACCGTGACGGAAACCAGAGCACATGGAAACAATGTTTACCTTCCCGCCACAGCGGTACCTATTTATCTACTTGCACTGGCATGCTTTTGAACTGCTAGAATGGCAGGAGCTGGGACAGAACAACAGGAGCTCACCCCATTGCAGGGATTCAAACTGCCAACCTTCTGATCGGCAAGCCCTAGGCTCTGTGGTTTAGACCACAGCGCCACCCGCGTCACTCTATTACTGCACTCCATAAGCCATACCTTGTGATACATTGGGCATCAGTACCCAGCACCGCAGCAGAGCCGCAGCAGAGCCTACCACTGATTTCTGCCCAGAGTCCCCCTTTAAATGGTTTCCCCCAGGAAACAACTCCCCCATCTTAACAGTACTGAAGCACCACCGCCACTTGGTGATGTACACAGGAAGATAAGATGCTGCCTTAGACCTAGTCACACCATTGGCCTACCTAGCTCATTACGGTCTACAATGACTGAGAGCGACTCTCCAGGGTTTCAAGCAAGAATCTCTCCCAGCCCTACCAGGAGATGCAGAGAACTGAACCTGGGACGTTCTGCGTGCAAAACAGATGCTCTGCCCCTGAGCTATGGCCCTTCCTGTTAAGCCTGCCAGGGCCCACCAACAAAGGAAGGTAACTTGTCATGATCTCATCAAACCCTTGCCTTGGGATGACCTTCATTTTCCAGTGTGAATCTGCATTTGAGTTGATACAAAGCAGGGATCTTCACAGCCTAGTTCACAGGAGAGAAGGATTCTTTTCATTGTTGCTATTATGAAACATTATTGGGAGGTGCAATTCTTGCTGATCTACTTCACATCCAACAGTTTACCTCTAGATCCTCTAGATCCAGATCTGTCTGCTGCCAGTTTATTCCTTATTTAAGGATGAGCAATTCCCTTGGGACCAAGTAGCTGGGTGCTACTTGCTTAGAGGCAAATTTTGGTCAGTACTACTTGCCTCCTTCCATATTTGCAGACTTGGGACCAAATAAAACCATCTGACCAGGATGTGGTTTGTCCTCTTTGACAAAGAATTTGCCCCAAAGAAAAGCTAGGGGAACTTTGTAGAATGGTTCTGATTTGGTGAAAAATGCCTTGGGTTTATTATTTTGATTTTCTCTGTGTCAGTGGAACATCACAATCTCTTTGTCGTGCTAGTTATTATGTCTTGTTTTGCCGGAGATAAGTACTCTCTAAAATAATAAAGCGAATATGACACAGAACTGTACCTATTTATGAATTCTAAGGAATAAATGCAGCAAAATCAATTACAATTATTCATGTTGTTCTTGAAAATGACAGTACATGAAAAGAAAAGGGGGGGTCACTTACTCCCTCTTGTTTTAAGGCAGGTTTTGTTTACCTAGTCCCCCAGTGTTGAGAGGTTGCATGGTACATTTGCATAGGATAACTAACGCAAACAAGCCATTTTCACGTCCGCATGTACACGTGAGTAACAGTAATTACACGTGACACCAATTACTCTATTACTTTGTATTAAATTATAATGGAAAATTCCACTAGAGAATTGAAACCTAATTGCATCTTAATTTGCATAATTTTGCATATTAATTACATCTCAGATGAATAATAAATTTCAGCAGATTTTTAATTTATGCATAGACACAAAAACAAGTGGAGAAATAATTTAAGGGAGGGGGGAAAGAGAGAAAAATACCAGCAACTATTACTTAGGGCATTCAACTAATTTTGCTTAGTTTAGCAAAACAAAACTTGGTTTGTTTAATACAGCATCTTTAGCCTGATTGCTGTTTATTTCTCATTTCTTCAGTCTTGAAAGAGACACGGAGATTCATTTTCATTCACAGCTTTTTAACTGTAAGGATATTAAAATATTTCAAGTAAAATGCAGATTAGCTAATTTGGGCATTTGGATGTATCTGGAGGACATGCATATTATGTAATTTCACCAGTCTAATTTTATGGATTTTTGCAAAAATAGTATGAAAGGCAACATTTTTGAATAGATTCTGTGATGAAACACCTTTCTTTTGACTCAAGATGATTGCTTAGGAAATATAAATTGTGTTATCTATTAATTTTGATGCAACCAAGGCCAGGAAACCATGTTTTTTTAAAACATGTTTTTAAATAACTGCATATATTTAATACTTGTAAAGATGAGTGGCAGATATTTGCCTGGTCAAGTGTCTAAAAGGTATCATACTGATGAAAAACAGACAGTTCTAATATGTAGTCCTACAAGCATAGCTTTAAAATTAATCACAGGAACAATCTTATTGAATTAAATAGGACTACTCATGTGCCCCAATTTCTAAAACTTACAGGTCTCTATAACACATAAATGCAGTATGGGGCTTTGAATGTTACAATTTCTTAATTACAATTCCCACTCATATTCATTTCACATTCCAGAAGAGCATATTGGTATGCTTGCTGTGACAACAAATTGGGAAATAATCAGGTACATGCGAACAGCTCTGCCTTGTACTAAAATCTTTCTGACAGTGTTAGCGTCATGCTGCTAGAATTTACTCCCAGGACCGGCTATCATAACTGTCAGCCCACTTATGTTTCTGCAGTCTAGCCTCTGAAAAGCGGAAGTCCCCATTCTGCTGTTAATTCACCTAAACCCCTAATCTGGTATTATTCCCTTTTATACCTGCTGCCACCGACAATCTGCAAACGCCTGCGTCGAGAAGAATGCGATTGATCATTTGCCAAACGATACAAAAGGAGTGGTTTAATAAATCAGGAGACTGCCAAGATCAATAAAGGTATTGCTCAACTGTGTGTGCTTGTGTGCATAAGGCGGCTATGGGGGGTGGGGTGGGGGAGAAAAACCATCAACCCTACAAGATGCATATATTTTCCAGTGTGTTTTGTAGTTCTGTCAGTGTATGAGCTGGCTGGGAGCCAGATGCTTGCTCCGTAATCTCTAAGAGGCCATTTGATATATCTTTTATCATATTTGCCTGGTGCCTTCTCTTTTTTTCACTGAAATGAACCAGAAGACAGTAAACAAGAGCGCTACATGGCTCATCGTTTCTCCAGTTACAGATTATCCTCCTTATTTATTTTTTTGCTAGCCTGGCATTCGCTGGGTCAGACAGGCTCTCTTATACAGCAGAACATCTGAAAGGAGTAACACTTTGGAAAACTTTCCCCATTGGCAAAAAAAAAAAAAAAAAAAAAAAAAAAAAGTGCCATGGAAAGCAAATGAAGTGGATTGTCGTTCTGTATTATTATTATAATTATTAAACATAATTTTAAAAAATGAAACCCATTAATACTATGTGCCTGGTTCTCCTAGCAGGCTTCTGTCACTGTTCTTCCACATATCACACTAAATCCCATTAGGAGCGTCGTCGTTTTGTCCCCTTCTCATGCCAAAGTGGAAACAGTCGAGCTTTCAGAACTTGCATTCTAATGAGCATCCCAGACCGTCCTTTTACTTTCTGAACGTCTAATGTTACACTGGAAACATCTGATGATATTATAGCAACAGAAAGAAAGCGGCAACTCTTAGCCAATGGGTCCCTCTCCTGGCCATGGTTAAGCTCTGCAGTGCAGAGAAAAGTTTGCTCTTGTTCTGCCTTTCGTTTTCATAAAACAGCAAGCAGGAATCACGATCGGATCCATTGGGAATGAATGTCCCTGATCCTCACGTGGAGTCAGATTGTCTGGTTTAAGAGCACATTGTCTTTTAAGGTTACACTTAGCAGCATAAAATGTTCCCAAAGCCAGTACTTCTGCATGCTGTCTTGCCTTCTCAGCTATAGTAAAGGTAAAGGGACCCCTGACCATTAGGTCCAGTCATGACCGACACTGGGGTTGCGGCGCTCATCTCGCTCTATATGCCAAGGGAGCCGGCGTACAGCTTCCAGTGGCCAGCATGACTAAGCCACTTCTGGTGAACCAGAGCAGCACACGGAAACGCCGTTTACCTTCCCTCCTGAGCGGTACCTATTTATCTACTTGCACTTTGATGCGCTTTCGAACTGCTAGGTTGGCAGGAGCCTCATCTATAGTAATGATAGATTAATTCCATATTTCAAGTGTAGCCAGTTCGGGGGTCCTCCCATCACCCCCTACCATTTCTTATGTTTCCCAGAGCCCAGCATCTGAAAGGACCCTGTTGCTCACTCCTGCCATATGTGAAATACAGTATGGGGGGATTCATGGCACAAGGAGCAGCACAAACTCAACCTCTGCTAAGGTGAGTGGCATTTGAAATAGGAAGATCTCCGACTCAGGTGCCTGAGCCTGGCATTAACTGGGGCTATGCTGGCTGAAGATCCTTATCCTGGCTCAGCAGGATATATGCCAGTGTAAGGCCTCCATCCTGGCTCAGGTAGATGAACCAAAGCCGGCTGAGCTGAGGCTGTGGTTAGCCCACAAAAGGAGCATTCTGGGAGTTATGGGGCAGTGTTGTGGCAGGGGTAAATGGCACCAGTTCCAAACGCTGTTCAACTCAGTCCCATGACTTAACAAACAATAAGAAGTTACACTGGTGAAAAGGTGGTATAAATTCTATTTTAAAGGTTTGCTTTCCCTCTGGCTGGAACTACACTGACTGTAAAAACACTGTAAATGCCCCCCCATAATAATCACTCTCAATGCAACTTCCCATTGATGACAAATCACTGCTCTATAGCGCCCTCTGATGTCAGATTATAACTGATCAGTGTAAAAACCTAGGATAGAACAAATAACATTAAAGCCAAAATATGCTATAATATGGCAGTGAATAATGGATGAGAAATAGAAGTAAGGAGTAGATGGGAAGTCAGCTATATAGGAAAAAGTCATTTTTTTGTTAAATGTATTGTGAGCAATATTCAATGTATTGTTGTTGTTTTTTATTTTTATTTTCTTCTTTCTTTCTTAGTTGTTAGGGGTGATGGATATTTGTGTATCCTTTTGTATGTGGTGTATTAAAATGAAATATATATATAATTGATCAGTGGTAGATTTGCCCTTTGTTAGGGGTGGAATAGCTCCGCTCCTGAAGAGAGTAATAGTAAATTACACTGGCATAACTTACCCTGGTGCAACTTACTCTGGCTTCCTATAGCTTTTATTGCTCTACTTCCCTGTTAGCTGTATCCTGCGTCGCTTTCCGGGAAGTTAAAAACTGTACTGGGCCATGGGAAGGGGACTTTAGTACCTGAAACTCAGTGAGTTTAGACTGAGCCCAATCTGCAGGTCAAGCTGGAATGATAATGATTCTTTTCCTCCCAGGAGAAAGGCACCCACAGGGGAAAGGTAATTGAAAAGGGGATCATTTTGAAGGCAAAGGATTAAACCCCCTTTCTCCTCATGCCCCCCTCCGCCCATCCACTAGGCTCCATTTTGTAAACAAAACAAGCATGTGAGGACCAAGTGTGTCTAGTTTTGGGTCTGGCAGGATGTCTGCAAAGAATATGTTTGCATTGAAGGGAGTAGAGGAGACCTGGCAGGATAGGTTTATAGGGCTTGGGGAGGAGAACAGGATTGTGAATGAATTGTGTGCATGGAGCAGGGATAACTTCAGAATCAATGCCGCAGAACAGTTATATTGTGCTTCAGTGATTGTCAGGGATGCTGGAGGATTCTGGTGAAAATGGAAAAGGAAGCAAAAATTGCTGCAGTTTCCATGTTCATTTGTGCTCAGGAGCAGAATAAAATCCAGTTAAGCGAATTGCAATCAGTATTCATTCACATTGTTTTTCTTTTCTCAAAGTCCGCAAATCATAGGTAATTAATCACTCTTTTTTTATGTTGTTTTGACATTTCCTTTACATTGAAACGAATCTAAATAGCATAAGGTGTGTAAATAGTTACATAAGTTATGTAACGTATGTTAAATAATGGACAGTGGTATGAATGAGGTTGTGTGTGGTGGACACGGAACTGCAGCAGAAACGAAGCAGTGCTGATTGCGGCAAATACAGGTTGGCCTGAAAATCTCTGCCTTCTTACAGCCCCAATGAACTCAATTCTGACCAAACTAAGCCTCCTAGAGCAAAATATACATCAGGAGGCTTAGTTAGTATTGAGTATACACTTCCAGAGTTAACGCTAAATACATTCCTTCAGGTAAATGAGCCACCACAGCTGCTAGAGGGCCATGGAAATTTGTGTCCCGGGCTTTTTAGACTTGTCCACCTACCCATGTACTATCTGAAACCAAAGTGGTGCATTGGTTGCCAGATGTGAAATATATTGGCATTATTTTCAGCTCTCCTACCCCACTATTTGGTAATGGATGAGGAGGTGTTCTGTTGCGCCAGAAGCAGTTTTGTCATGCTGGCCACATGACCTGGAAAGCTGTCTGTGGACAAACGCCGGCTTCCTCGGCCTGAAAGCAAGATGAGCGCCACAACCCCATAGTTGCCTTTGACTGGATTTAACCGTCCAGGGGTCCTTTACCTGGAGGAGGACAATTGTGACCATCTCCTACTATTAGAGAAAGAGAGCTTCTGAAAGAATGAGCAAAGATGAGAATTGTTGTTGTTGTTTAGTTGTTTAGCCGTGTCCGACTTTTTGTGACCCCATGGACCAGAGCACACCAGGCACTCCTGTCTTCCACTGCCTCCCGCAGTTTGGTCAAACTCATGTTTGTATCTTCAAGAACACTGTCCAACCATCTCGTCCTCTGTCGTCCCATCTTTTCCAAGGAGAGGGTCTTTTCCAAGGAGTCTTCTCTTCTCATGAGGTGGCCAAAGTATTGGAGCCTCAGCTTCAGGATCTGTCCTTCCAGTGAGCACTCAGGGCTGATTTCCTGAAAATTAGCTGATCTGAACCTGGTACAACACTTTATTTTTTGTTTCCTGAGCAGCTTCCTGAACTTTTTAGTCTCCCATATTGCAAATAAAAAGAGTGTTTTAAAACTGCAATTTCCCCCCTCAAAAACGCCTTTAAAAGACTCCATTACTTAAAGTGATTTGGATAATTGTGTTCAATGGTAGCCATTATTTAAAAATATAATTAGTTGCTGAACTCAGAGAGGGAGGGAATTTTTTTGCAGGTGTTTCTCATTATTTGCTGTGCATACAAAATACCTGCATAAATTACCTTGATGCCAAACGCATGCTAAAAGACAATGAAGCCTTAGCAGACAAAGAGAAACAGTGTTGACCCACAGTCTGGCGTGGCCTCGTGGCAGAACCATGCAGGTGTTTTGGATACATGTGTGGAAGAACATTGAAGGTTGAAGGCAGCACCTGCAGCCATGCCTTTAGTATACAACACAAGTCCCACCAGAGAGATATTGGTAATGCACACAGTTCTGTAGCAAATCCCAGCACGGAATGCTTGTGAAAATGCCTGGATATCACCTGGGAAAAGATGACTAATGATGGGCTGAATTACTTTTTGCACATTGTTATTTCATGCAAGGCATGTTTTCCAGGTAAAACCATTCATGGCTCTCTCTTGGAATACAGAAAATGTGGCCCATTACCTACCAAGATGAGGACATGTGCAATCACTGTTGAATATCCGAGACTAGCATGGGGACTGAAATAGAGCTATACCGAAGTATGGGTGCATGTGCTACGTGCGTGAGTGATGTCAGCATGCTGGGGAGGTGTGGTGACTTAGCGTGCATGCTCTGCGATGTGCCCCCCAGTGACAGCACACAGCCGCAGGCACCTGCAGCTTGGGGGTCAAGACGCTGCTGCTGCTCCCCAGTAAGATTTACCGATATCTCACCACATTTTTGCCTCTGCTTCCTGAGGTCTAAGAGTTGCTAGGAGACTCCTGTTCTTCTCAAAGAGCTGCAATTCTCTGACTGGTTCAATAAACCACTTTCCAGGAAACTCTGGGAACTGAAGCCCTGTGAAGGGAATAGGGGACTCAACTTTAGGGATGCGCGTGGTTCTGTGGTGTAAACCACTGAGACTTGGGTTTGCCAATCAGAAGGTCTGTGATTCGAATCCCCGTGATGGGGTGCGCTCCTGTTTCTCAGTCCCAGCTCCTGCCAACCTAGCAGTTCGAAAGCACGTCAAAGTGCAAGTAGATAAATAGGTACCACTCCGGTGGGAAGGTAAACGGCGTCTCTGTGCGCTGCTCTGGTTTCGCCAGAAGTGGCTTAGTCACGCTGGCCACATGACCCTTAAAAACTGCAAAGCAACGCCGGCTCCCTCGGCCAATAAAACAAGATGAGCGCCGCAACCCCAGAGTCGTTCGCGACTGGACTTAACTGTCAGGGGTCCTTTACCTTTACCTTTTTAACAACTTTTAGCACTCTTAATGAACCACAGTTCCCAGGATTCTTTGGGGGAAGCCATGTTTAAAGCGGTATCAGAGTGCTCTAAATATAAGGTACAGACGGGGTCTTTATAGCATTGTTGCAATGGTTAAATGGGGTTTGGGTAGCAGATCATGCACACTGCTTTGAGCTCCTTGGAAGTAAAGTGAACTACAGTTGTACCTCGGAAGTTGAACGCCTTGCAAGTCGAACGTTTTGGCTCCCGAACGCCGCAAACCCGGAAGTGAGTGTTCAGGTTTGCAAACCTTCTTCGGAACCCAAATGTCCGACGTGGGTTCTGCAGCTTCTGATTGGCTGCAGGAGATTCCTGCAACCAATCAGAAGCTGCGCCTTGGTTTCCGAATGATTTGGAGGACGAACGGACTTCCGGAATGGATTTCGTTCGACTTTCAAGGTACGACTGTATAAACAAACAGACCAATTCAGAGGGTCAGAACAGGAACTTCCTCTAACAATAAAGTGATCAACAGAAATATCTGTGATGACGTAGGCCTTCACTTTCCTTGTGTACAATTTGTGATGTGACTGTAATTTTAACTATTAAAAAAAAGGGGGAGAATAATGATCGTTTGCATGGGCTTACTTCAGTGCCCTAATCAGATTTGATGCTGATTATTGGAGTCTCTCAAGAAATCCTGATCTTATAAGTAGTTGGGCAGGCTCGTCACAAAACAAGGAAGAACTGATAGACTCATTCTTTCTTTTGAGATTAAATGTAATTGGCTTAAAAAGATAATGGTTCCTTTTGTCTGATTTTTATGCATTTCTTATGAAGAGCTAACACATTTTACGATAGTCTGACAAAGTGCCGCCTTTTATCCTCATTTCCCAGTGGATAAATACTTTGTTAATTAATAAAGTATTATACTAGCAGTTAGCGTCTGCATTTAAACATGGAAGGGTTTTATTCAGATTATGTTAATAGATTGTTCACCCTCTTTTGGCATTAATTACAACCTTTTATTGTGGTATTCTCAGAAGAGAATTGTTGCTGGGAATAGGGGTTTTTCTTGGATTATATTTTGTTTCACTACTCTGTAAAAAAAAAAAAAGTATTGTTCATACTGAATGTGGAAGCTGATGCTGAAATATTTACTGAGAATAAAATTAGCTGCTTGTTTTGTGTTTTTCATGCTTCAAATTTATTATGAAGTGATTACTCCAAAAGACAACAGGTTAGATCCAATGTTCTTTCTAGACCAATTGAAATGAATGGACATTGTTATCTTAGGCCTGTTAATTTTAGTGGGTCTACTCTGACTCAAAGCTACTAACATGAGTTTGACCAAACTGTGGGGGGCAGTGGAAGACAGGAGTGCCTGTCCACGGGGTCATGAAGAGTCGGACATGACTAAACGACTAAACAACACTACTCTGACTGGCCACAATCCTAAATTAGCTGCACTGAGATACCACCATACTCAATGGGGCAACTTAGTCATGATTTCACGGGACTCCCGTTGATTTCTGCTTAATGTATTAATTTATATTAATCAACCCTGTGTTGAAGCAACTCATTGCTATAAGCACAACAACCCTTATTGTGTCCAGGAAAACTCTAGAACCTGCAAATTCTGGAAAATATGCTGACAAAATGGAAATGCGCAGAATTTCACACACATTCCAGAATTGATGGAAGGACCATAATACCAGCCAGACATTCATGAGAAAGTATGTATCTGACTGGATGGTAATATCCACTTATGACTCCTGTCATCCAAATTTGGAAATAATCCCTAGGCATTTTGTTACCTTGCCTAATACAAGACTGTAGACCAGCCTTACCAGTCTAGTGCTGTGCTGACTGAGGCATATGCAAGTTGTAGCCCAAAGCATCTTGAGGACATCAGGTTGATGGAGGCTGCTGCAGGGTTTTGGTAAATACCGGTAATTGGAATTAACCCCATGTTTTCTCAGCCACTAGTCAAGTCACCTTGGGCAGCTTTGCATCTGTATAAATTCAGTGTAGGTCGAGTTTCAACTGCATGTTTGACAAAGCAATCACATGATCAACATCACCACAAGCTAAATTTCAGCTCAGATCCCCAATACTGTAAAAACAGAAGCAGATTTTATAATACATATCCATCTGGAGGAGAGAGCTACTCCAATTTAGATAATTTTAAACTAACTGGAGCAAGTGGAGAATATTGTTATGAGTTTGTGGGTGCCAGACCACTATAATCTCCAGATCAAGCTAGTGTTAGAATTTAATTAAGGCTTGGGATGTTAAAACAGGGTGCCAGACACATGTGTATTAAGTTGGTGTGCTAGACACTTCTAATTCCCTGGCATTAGCAGCTTGTAACAGCTAATTAAGATAGGCTAGTTTCCTTTTGAGGTGAGAGCCTGGGGGATGGGTCATTAAGAGAAGAAAGCATAACAAAAGGATCTGGTGTGAGACAGCAAATGATTAGGGCCTCACTCCCAACAGATAAAGCCAGTGGTTAGGTTAGAGAGGTTAGAGTTAGGAATTATGTGACAGAGGAGCAAAGTAGCAGGCAGACCATGATGTCTGGTCTCTGTTTGAATACAAGGCTGTGCTGATGGGAAAAGCAAGACCCTTTAGTGGTGATTATGCTGTGAACACCTCCATTTTAGGCTCAGATTGTAGATATGTGTAAAGAATCCATATATGATAAAGAAAACACAGTCTACACTGTGCCTCATTTCCAAAAGGAAACATGAACCCTATGTAAGCACCTGGGACTCAGCTACATTAGTAAAAAAAACAATGTTTTGGATGTGTTATAAATATGCAACACCAGGTGGCACCAGAGAGCAAAAAAATAATAAAATATGATTTTTACAAAGTGTTTTTTATACATAGTCTTTTGTTATAACAATTTAATTTCTGATTTATTTATAGCATCCCCCCCCCCCCCCCGTGTGTAGATCCATCCCAGGAACCCCTGGAATCTTGCACTGCTCAGACATTGGGGTGGTGTGCAACTCTATTTTGTATTCATAGACCACCCATTTCCAGAGAAACTACCTTCACACACATTGCTGTAAATGTGTTAGTAAATGCTTCTTCAGCTGGTTAACAAGTGACTTATTCATATGAACACCATTAAAGTATCTTCACTTTTTAAATAATAAAAAAAACCTCGTTCCTAAATCTGCTATGCAAAACTCATTAACATCATAGTCTCCATCAGTAATTGCTTGAAAGTGAGCACAGAGCATTAGGGAAAAAACGAAGAGCTGAATTACCACTTAATGAAAAGCAAAGGCGACAGACAATTTAAATAGGCTGTTTGTCCGCCACGCAGCAGCCACTCCCTGATTTAAAGCAATTACTTGACAAAAGTGTTTCTAGCTTCAATGTAGTATTTACAGTTTGAGGGAAAGCTTTTACAGCTCAGAGTCAAAAAAGGTGGAAGCGAAAACCAAACACTGTTTTCCATTTTAAACGAAAGTGCCATTCAGCTGCTGACAAAAATTATTCAAGGAGCCAGGGGTGCTGATAATCACCTATAGTCATACTGTATTTTGATATTTTAATGCTTATCAAGAAGCGGCATTTCTATCAGATGCATAATTGTAAAATAGTGCTCAGACTGCCTCAAAGTGAGCTTCTTGTTCAAGGAATCCGCTGTTCAACCCTGCAACACAATAGCATGGCTGCAAAGCTTGCAAAACCAAAAATATGAAAGGAAGTCAGCAGGTGTAACTCTGAAGATTTTAGACTTTACAGCAAATTCCCTTGCTGGTTTTGCCACATTGCCTATGTTTGGCATCTTACCTGTGTGAACACCTGGCATCCATAAGTAGCTGCCAATCAACATTAAGTGCTGGTGCCATGTCAGTATCAGACCCATCTGCTATCCTGTCTGTGATGGCCTGGGATTCGGACTTGGAGGCTGAACCTGAGGAATCCCAGCCTGCACAGGAGTCCCCGCCTCCAGAACCAGCTGAGCCGGGGCTGGGGCTTGAGCCTGAAGGGCCCTCACCTGTGCTGGATCCTCAGGTGCAGGCACCAGCTGAGTCTGCTCTGGCTCCTGAGGTGATGGAGGACCCATTGCCTGCAGGTGCTCCACTCTCAGCTCCGTCAGGGGAAGAGGAGGTTGCCTCTGGGTCCAGTAACCCTCCAGCCTCTTCTGAGCTGCAGAGGCTCAGGGCAGAGAGGCGGAGGGAACTAAGTTCCTGCAGGAGGAGTGCTCACCTCCAGGCCAGGAGAGGTGCCTCAGGGCAGATAAAAACCGGCCAGCCCCAGTCCCAAGTTGCGGGAGCAACATTGTTGGTAGCCTGTTCCTGCCTGCACCCTGTCCTGCTCCTCTGCCAGAGTTCCTGACCTCACCCGACTCCCCGCCTTGGACCCAGCTTCAGCTTTGATGGACAGCCTCCATACCGTATCCTTGACCTCGGACTGCACTTGGACCTCGCCGCACGGTTAACCCTCAGGACCAGCACACTGTCTCTTGTTCTACCTGAAGGTGGCTGCAAGCTGCTCACCATATTAAATTCTTGCACTGACACTAGGTCTGCCACTACCCAAAGAATTAAGCACCGCTGCTGCCCACCATCACTTATTAAGCCCACCAGAGGGCTGGATGTAGCTGTTGGGTGAACGGCAAACATTGGAGGAACCACTAGATGGCGCTTTACCGAGTGCCTCCTTGAACCTGGCTCCGCATTACAGTAGTTCCATCTTGGTTCCCTCAACCCAGCTGTAGTGCTGACTGGCAAGAGGAGGTGCATAAGTGCCTCTTTTCATTGGCACCTCAGCTCAACAAATGTAGCTTCTTCCCGCTCTGCTCTGGTAATTTAAGGACCTCGAGATTCCGTGAGAAGGACTGCATGAACTTTGCACATGAACATGGCTGCACATCCTGGAAGGGGTGGGAAGTAGCCACATCACTGACCTTGGGAAAAGTCCCATCACCAGAATGCGGAAAAGCTTTGCTCCACGTCCTGGGATAGGTGGGGCTAGTGTGAAAAGAAGCTGGATCATCGATTCCTCCTGTGTGATCTCAGAATAACCACTTTAGTGGAGTTGTGGGGAAAAGAGTCAGTCGCTTTTGAGCTGCTGAGCGAATTAAAACTAAGCTCTAAATCACATTAAGAAGTGATTCGCGGGAGATTAAAAGGCAATCTCTGCAAGGGCTGCGAGCAAATTGTTTTTAACATAAAAACGTAAGAAGCTTGCTGGATCAGGCCAAAGGACCATCTAGGATCCTGTTCTCACAGTGGCCTATACTAGGACACCAGCAAGGACAACTGCTCTCTGCTATTGGAATTCCCAAGCAACCGCTTTGCAGAGGAATGTTGCCTTCAGAATTGTAGCTAATAACTTTTGATCGTTGTCTCCTCCAAGGGTTTGTCTAATCCTCCTTTGTCTAATGCAGTGTTTCCCAACCTTTGGTCTTCAGCTGTTTTCAGACTACAGTTCCCATCATCCCTGACCACTGGTCCTGCTAGCTAGGGATGGAGGGAGTTGTAGTCCAAAAACAGCTGGAGACCCAAGGTTGGAAAATGCTGGTCTAATGGATTCGTCTAAGCTTCTAAGCCATTGCTACAGTTTGTGGAAGCAAATTCCATAGTTTTGACTATGCACCGTGTAAAGGAAGTATTTTCTTTTGTCTGTCCTGAATCTCCCAGCATTAATATTCATTGATTTTCCCCAGGTTCTAGCAGGAAAATAAATGCTCTTTCTCTATCCCTTTTCCAAACCCAACGTAACACCGGTCCTGAGAGATCTGCATTGGCTCCCAGTACGTTTCAGAGCTATGATCACTGCAGATGGTGACAGCAGTCCCGAAATTAAAAAATGCCTGCTTCTTGGGAGAAAAGCAATGACAAACCAGACAGCATCTTAAAAAGCAGAGACATCACCTTGCCAACAAAGGTCCATATAGTTAAACGATGTTTTTCTCAGTAGTGATGTATGGAAGTGAGAACTGGACCATAAAGAAGGCTGATCGCCAAAGAATTGATGTTTTGAATTATGGTGCTGGAGGAGTCTCTTGAGAGCCCCATGGACTGCAAGAAGATCAAACTGATCCATTCTTAAGGAAATCAGCCCTTAGTGCTCACTGGAAGGAAAGATCCTGAAGCTGAGGCTCCAATGCTTTGGCCACCTCATGAGAAGAGAAGACTCCTTGGAAAAGACCCTGATGTTGGGAAAGATGGAGGGCACAAGGAGAAGGGGACAACAGAGGATGAGATGGTTGGACAGTGTTCTCGAAGCTACCAGCATGAGTTTGACCAAACTGCGGGAGGCAGTGGAAGACAGGAGTGCCTGGCGTGCTCTGGTCCATGGGGTCACGAAGAGTCGGACACGACTAAACGACTAAACAACAACAACACGTTTCTGAGCACAATTCAAAGTGTTGGTGCTGACCTTTAAAGCCCTAAACGGCCTTGGTCTAGTATATCTGAAGAAGCGTCTCCACCCCCATCGTTCAGCCTGGACACTGAGATCCAGTGCCGAGGGCCTTATGGCGGTTCCCTCATTGTGAGAAGTGAGGTTACAGGGAACCAGACAGAGGGCCTTCTCGGTAGTGGCGCCCACCCTGTGGAACACCCTCCCTTCAGATGTGAAAGAAATAAGCAGCTATCCTATCTTTAAAAGACATCTGAAGGCAGCCCTATTCAGGGAAGTTTTTAATATTTAATGCTGTACTGTTTTTAACATTTGATTGGGAGCCACCCAGAGTGCCTGGGGAAACTCAGCCAGATGGGCGGGGTATAAATTATAAATTATTATTATTAGTAGTAGTAGTAGAAATTCCCCACCCAGTTTTTAGACAGAGAAACTAGGGGATAATTTCATCAAATTTCTCCATACGGAAGAAACTCTCCAATGCTTTCTTGGGGGTGGGGATCCCCGTTAGCAGTGTCAGCAACGCAGCATATTTCGTTTTGCCTAACATTTTCTGTTGACTTTTTTGCAGCCATTGCATGTAGCAGCACCAGCTATAAATCCCCAACAATGCCCTATTGTGCCAGGCCATTACATAGAAGAAAATAGCAGTGATTAGCCATTTCCCTCCCCAAATAGTAGAGAATATTTATAAAACATTCTGCAAATTGGCCTTCTTTTTCTTTCGGGGTGTGGAGAAAAAGAAAAAGTCTCAGAAATTTGATGAAAAATGTCATCCCCCCCCCCCCGAGAAGTTTCAGCTCATCCCCAAGATTGTTAGCGTTGCTTGTGCAAATGCTCAGAATGAGCTTCCGTGCACATGATAGTTTTCTGTGTCAGAGCAGAACAAGGCAAGAGCTCATTTATGGTGCCCAGTTCACTAATCACGGGACAGCTGGGAGGTGAGTGGATGAGTTGGTAATTCCATAAACCAAGATCAAGCCTGACCACCTGCTCCCCAGTTTGATTGCCAGATTCTTACATTACTTTTGATGAACACGGATAGAGCTGCATTAAAAGATGTGACACTCTGCCGCTAATTTATATTTTGAACAAACAGAGCCTTTAGTGAATCTATCTCAATTTGTCAGCACGCTGAGCTCCGCCAGTGTGGGATTCAATTCGGCTTGTTCATTTTGTGACAGTTTTGTTGTCCTAATAAAGCTATTGCCCTAATGTGGATATTGGAATTTTTCTTATGGGACAACATGACAACCTTTGTTGTTTTTTAAATTATCTTTTAAGTTATTCTTTTTATGAAAGTGGTAGGTGTAATACCCTACATGGTGCACTAGGTGGTGGTCTTGCTACACGAGCTGTACTTTAAAAAAACCTGCACAAAATACCTGGGCAGGAAAAGAGGGGGAACACAATTCCGTTTATTCGTAAAATTGGCGTGGCAGATTTAACAGTACTGGAATTAACAGTACTGGAAATCGGCATTCTGGATAGGAAGACAAATGCATGTTGGTTTCATAATCGCAGATCTGAAGCAGCTGATTTCTCCCAACCCTCATAAAACTTACTTACACCGCAATCACCGGAGCACGTTGTTCATCCCTGTTTCTTTATTCCCTAACGAAAGGTATAAAGCGCAAGAGAATTAATGGCTTTGGAGAAGTAACTCGTGACCTGTGTTGATTTTCAGCTGCATTGGACTTGTCAAATGTCTCCTTTAACCCTTTGCCTTTCATCAATTCAGTTGCTCTCAATGTACTCTCAGTGTGCAATTATAAAAAAAGGATGAATAAAATCAGTTTTTATTCTAATGTTTCCTCCTTTCAACTTACAAAATGTGGACGGATTTAAGGAAGTGGGATAAGTTTGGCCCCCTGATATGTCCCCCTGATCCTCCATTGCCAACCTACAGGGGGCGAAGATGGGCTTTGCAATCAGAAGCTATCAAACCACTTAAGGGAATGTACGTCCATCACTGCCTTCTGAATACTTGTTGCTGACCTTTACTTAAATTCCTGATCCACCCTCCTTTCTGAACAACATTACTGATCCTTTCTCCTTTTGATCCCACTCAGTCCTGGATTTGCACACAGGCTAAGTAAGCCACAGTTTAGGGTCTCCGTTTCCAAGGGTCCTATAAATGCAAATAAATTGGTAAATGGCAATAATTGATTAAAATATAGATAGGCTTACTGCAAATTTTAGTCAGATCCTTAGCTTTTTCATTGCATCCTTGCCTTATGTACATCATAAAATACGCAAATTTGTATACACATATACATGGTATATATGCAAATACTGTATGAAACTTTCTACTATTTCTATGTTTATTTTCCTTTCTGTTAGAATAGTTCCCCCCTTTTTTGTTAACACTATGGGGCCTCAGCAGGTCTTAATCTGGCTCTTTGCCATGCCTTCCCCCTTATCCTTTCTCCCAGTTTGCTTTTCCTTGTTGACAGTCATCTAAGATAGCCATCTTTTAATTCCATTTCTATTTATTTTTCTTCAGTGCTAAGCACAGTTTCATTGGCCAGGCTCAAGACAGAAAACCACCATCCCGCCTGTATTACCATATTTGTATATTAAGGTTTCTGTGTATCCCACAGGAAAAAAATATTTACATTATCAATAAACAGTAGTCTTCTGAGGAGCCACTCAGACTGTAAAAGAGTTGTGTTTTTTTGTTTTTGGGAAAATAATAGCAAAAGCAATTTAAAATCTCCCTGGTGTTCCTCTTCTGCGTTGTCATTCAACATGACCTGCCGTAATAGCTAAGGCTTAACACAAGAATGTGAGGAGAGCTGTCCGCTGTTTCCAAATAATTTCATTGTGCAGGTTTATATAAATCTTTGAATCTTTGGGGGTGGAGTGGGGCTGTGTCCGGTTAGAGGAGCTCATAAATCAAAAGGGTTAAGGGGAAATTGTATTATAAGGACTTTCCTTGTGAACTAGAGTCGTTCCAGATTGCTCACATATTCATTAGGTGATCTGGGTAGAGCAGCAGCGTTGCGATGGAAAAGTAATTAGCCACTCTCCAAATTAGATCTGAATACTGTTAAAAGTATGACTCAAACCAATAAAAGCAAGGAAATTCAAGGATAATTTTGTTACCATGTAACATTTGTACAGCAGAGGGCCCTTACTGGAATAAGGAACTTATGGTGCTTAGAAGGGCGAGGGCTCCTGAACAAACCCCATTGCAAGGAACAGGAGCAGCAGGCCAGCATGGTGGTGATATCCTAAGGTTGCCATCCTATGCACACTTATTTGAGAGTAAGCCTCATTGGGTGCAACGGAGCTTAAAGGTAAAGGGACCCCTGACCATTAGGTCCAGTTGTGGCTGACTGTGGGGTTGCGGCGCTCATCTCGCTTTATTGGCCGAGGGAGCCGGCGTACAGCTTCCGGGTCATGTGGCCAGCATGACTAAGCCGCTTCTGGCGAACGAGAGCAGCACACGGAAATGCCGTTTACCTTCCCGCCGGAGCGGTACCTATTTAGTGCTTTTGAACTGCTAGGTTGGCAGGAGCAGGGACCGAGCAACGGGAACTCACCCCGTCACGGGGATTCGAACCGCCGACCTTCTGATCGGCAGTCCTAGGCTCTGTGGTTTAACCCACAGCGCCACCTGTGTGCATAAGGTTTTGGTTATAAGTGAATTTAGGGTTGTGTGTGAACTTTGGGCTTCTCTGGATGATGTATTTATTGCGCACTTATCCTGATTTGCTTGCACAAAGCTTATGCGGAGGTTAGATTATGTCCAGTGTTTATTGCACATTTGTTCTGATTTGTCCATGTGGTGATATGACAATGGGCATTCATTCTGAATTCATCTTGATTTTCTTGCAGGATGTTTATACATATTCCTGTTAACCTTTCTTGCTTTTTAATACATTCTCCCTTCACTTTACTAGCTGCAAAATGCCCATTCCTTTTTGAAAGTGGAGTTGTTGTTGTTACATTTATAGCCCAACTTTACTTCCAAGAGCTCAAATGTGGTGTACGTGGTTCTTCCCTTTCTCATTTAATCCTCACAACAACTCTAGGAAGTAGGTTAGGCTGAGAGAGAAAGAGGGAGGGAGAGAGAGAGGGAGGGAGAGAGAGACTAACCCAAGGCCACCCAGTGAACTTCATGGCTGACTGGGATTTGAACTCTGATCTCCTTGGTCCTAGTCTGGCACTCCAACCTGGCATATTTATTCGTTGCACTAGGACGGAAAAGTACATTAATTACACAAACCTACATTTCCAAATATGAACTTGAATCCCCATCAATAATAATAATAATAATAATAATAATAATAATAATAATAATAATTTAATAATATTAATTTATTCTTTATACTCCGCCCATCTGGCTGGGTATCCCCTGCCACTCTGGGCGGCTCCCAACAGAATATTAAAAACACGAGAAAACATCAGACATTAAAAACTTCTCTAAACAGGGCTGCCTTCAGATGTCTTCTAAAAGTCAGGTAGTTGTTTATTTCCTTGGCATCTGAGGGGAGGGCATTCCACAGGGTGGGTGCCACTACTGAGAAGGCCCTCTGCCTGGTTCCCTGTAACCTCACTTCTCTCAGGGAGGGAACCACCAGAAGGCCCTCGGAGGTGGACCTCAGTGTCCGGGAAGAACAGGTATACTGAGCCAAGGCCGTTTAGTGCTTTAAAGGTCAGCGCCAACACTTTGATAGTCTGGGGGCAACCTTAATCAGAAGATCAGTTGAACAGATTCCTTCCAAGTGAACATCCAACCAGTTATCATAGAATCATAGAGAGTTGGAAGGGGCCATAAGGGTCATCTAGTCCAACCCCCTGCAATGCAGGAATCTTTTGCCCAACATGGGGCTTGAACCCATCAGCCTGAGATTAAGAGCCTCATGCCCTACTGACTGAGCTAGCCTAGGAATGGATGGTGCAACTTTTATGAGTTGAAGTGAATTCCCAGCATAACAGCTACCACTCTTGTATTTCTAGGCAGTCAGTTCTGAGCTTTGAAAATAACATGTTCGCTTTCCTTCTAATCAAGCTTCATCTTGTGAGAGGGGGGCAAACTGGCTGCATGAACATGTTTTTTCTTTCCTGAAGGACTTTTTCAGGATTGGCAGATCCTTCAAGGATGAAACAACACTTTCAAAATAAAATTTCTTAATATTTTTAAAAATCATAATCCTTTATGGGGATTGAACCTGCAACCTGGGCATTATCAGCACCAACCAACTGCAGACCTCCTAACTGTCCCATCATTTTGCAGGATAATCCAGCACTGATGTGGAAATCCTTCTGTCGCCCATTAATGAGAAGGAGAGAGTGACCCACAAATATTATTTATACATACTGGTGCCATGACCACAGAGGACAGATTTATGCCAGGTGGTTTCACCCCCGGAGAATAAAATCTTTTTAAAATTAAAAGGCTGGCTTTAAATTTATGCATTTATTTAAAATAGTCCCAAACCACATGAAAGATCTAGAACTAATATATATATAAAGCACCTTAATATTCATTTCCCGATTCCGTTTTTTCATATGTTTTGAAACTCTATCTCTTGCTAATCCAAGTTGTGAGTCAAAATGCTTGTTAATGTTTTATTTCCCAGCTTTATAAAAGGACGGGAGGGTAACGATAATAATAAAAGGGTAATGTACTGTGAGTGAGAACAAAGAATAATCCCAATCATATATTATGTTCAGACCAAGTTAACGACTGCAGAGAGTTTCTGTTGGCTCCTATGTTTCAGTGGCCTCGTGAGAACGAAAAGCTAATAAAGCCATTACTCAGAATGGAAGGTAGCTGGTGAGTTAGAGCAAACTTCAGAAGCAGATTTTTCAAAATTAAGGATAAGCTATTGTTGTCCTGCTCAGGGTGCACCTGTGTGTCTTAACTCACCAGTCTCTACCTATGAGATGCACATAGTTATGTAATATTCAGGGGGAACTCTGGTTCTTGCTTTTCCCAGGGTGGGAAAATCAAAGCTGATTTAATGAACTGGAGAAGGAAGGAAATGTGATGTGCTTTAGCATCTCCAGGCTAAAGAAATGAGTGGTGTTTCTCAAAGGAGACACAGAGCAGTAAAGAGAGAGGGGTGATGGAAAAGGTTTATCTGATTCTGGCTATCTTGGGCTCCAATTACATGTTAGGCAGAGTTCTGTGATATTTTGCTCCACTTTTTAACACACCCACACACACCCACACACCCACACACACCAGCCTTTGGTAGGTTGAGGCTGAAGGGAAGACGGGTGGGTGTTCCTTGACTCTTATTTTTTAGCTCAAAATTGCACTGCTCAAACTGCTGTTTTACTTACAGACATGGATGCTTTTAGTTGAGATTCCTTCATTGCAAGGAGTTAAGACTAGATGGGATTCAGGTCCCTTCCAACTCTACATTTCTGTGATTCTATGACGCTATGAAGTTACGGGGAATCTATTGTCCCCCATATCTCACACATGGGTGGAAATGCTGCCCGTGGAAGAATGTTATTTGCCCAAAAGTGGAAAGAGAATGAGGTCCTGATGAAAGAAGATTGGATACAGAAACTAATGGAGTATGCAGAAATTGTGAAACTTACCAGAAGAATAAGAAATCAAGATAACAAACTTTTTAGAAAGGAGTGGAAGTGGTTTATGAGTATTTAGAAACAAACTGTAAACATATTAAAACATTGGCAGGATTATTGTAAAAACCTGCAGAGTGTGTGTGTGTGTGTGTGTGTGTGTGTGTGTATAGTGTGTGTGTATTAGAACAGACAAATAAAAGAATAAGTCAAGATAATTTGGAGTATGCAGGAAAGGATGAAAATAAATGTAAGGAACCACAGAAAGAGGGGGAAGGGAGTTAAAATTGAAAATGTTAAAACTTGGCAAAATAATTGTTGTGTATGAATGACAATTATAAATAAAAATTTTAAAGGAAGAAAGAAAATGCTGCTCAAGGATTTGGAGGTAACAAAGCACAGATAAGCAACCTTCTTCAACGGGATTAGACTTCCGGTTTCCCAGTGCTGCATCCCAATAATATAAAGCATGCAGAAGAAGGAATAATTGAACTCTGACTGACAATCCAGTTTGAACCTATAAGGCTGCCATGCTAAGTGCTTTTTAGGGAGTAAGTCCCACTGAGCTCAGTAAATGTGCTTAAGATCGTGCTCCACTGAGCTGGATGAGCCAGTCGTCACACTCAGTCGAGAGAAATTTCCTATGCTCCCTATTTTATTGCTGCTATTGTTAAATTGAGACACGGTTACCAATTTACTGTAAATCACCCAGAGAGCTACCAGTATATTCCCAATCTACTTTCTGATCACCCCTGCTCTCTAAACCACCGTTCAGACATGAAAAGTAAAGGAATCTGATCCTATTTTTAACTATTGTGCGTGAATAACCCATACAAAAACACAGTTGTTAACCTATTTGGATGCTTGATAATGCTATACTATTCAGTTACTGTTTAAATAATGGACATTTTATAATGATTTTTTTTTTAATTTGTATCTCCTGCATTTTGGTTTTATAATTTTAGTAAATCTTTTTTGCATGGACAGGTGGAGTCCCCCCAACCCCAGGCGACCCCCGAGTGGAATAATGACTCAAGACAACGTGTTCTGGGATTAAAATTGGCCACAACTTTATTAAGTTTCAGATGTAGGGAGACCTTGGCTCAGGCATTGGGCGTTTATCCTTCCCAGACCCCAGCCGGGGATCTGGGGAACATTAGGGTTATTCAGAATGTGTGGGGATTGGGCTGGCTCTGGAGAACATATGTTCAAGCAGAGAGACCCAGCCCACCGTTTCGCCGTCGTCGCAGGGGAGAGCAATGACAACCTTTCGGCCTATGGCCAATGCCTCCTCTCAAGACCCCTTTAATGGGGAACCCTGGGATCACCGCCCCAAAGGGGGCATGGGTCACCGCTTCACCCCCCCCCCATTTAGGGAAGATAGACTAAAGGATTCCGCCCAAGGCCTGAAACTGCCAAAGTTGTGATGTTTTGCTATGGGAAAGGCAAAACCTGCCAATGCAGGAAAATTCCTTTTCGGCCCTTCAACAGTGACCATGACGTAGCAGTGCCCGCATACCTGTGGAGAAGAGGTTAACCTGCAAAAGAAGGCTGAACTGAGGGGGGCAGGGTGGGAGAAGCTCTGGAGCCAACTGACATTTTGCAGGTAAGATTCACCTTCTGTTGTGTGGGCAGGGCGGCCCCTCCTCATACCTGGCCGATCCCCTGGCAACACCTCCCCAAGCGGGATTGGGCGATTGGCTGAGGTAGGCAGAGACCTCCAGGTATCCAGCCTGGGGACGGCGAAGCCAGCCCGTACTACCGGGAGCCACATTGGGATCTGGGGGGCTGCGCACGACCAAGCAAAAGGCGCCCCCCATTTGATGTGGGGAGTGGTCATTTTGATTTATTTATTTTTTTGCCAAAAATGTTAAGTGGTATACAAACTGTTCTTGATAAATAAATAAACATAGTAAATTATCCTTGGAGAACAGCTGGGAAGTTAGTTCCCTTCTATCGATATGCAGCTTAGCTAAGCTTTTTTTTCTTGAATACTATGGACATAAAAGTGACTAAATCTTCAGCCCATTTTCACGGACATTCCAGTTCAATGATGATCATATTTAAGACATCCTAATGCAAATACAATTCATAGTCTTGTGCCAGAAAATTGTGCAAAGATGCGGTTAGAAGTGCAACATGCCGATGTTTGTGCAAATAGTGTTAATTTTTGGTAACTAGAGGGCATATGATATTTGTGGACTACTATGGCACACATGGCCTTGATAGAAGACAAGCCTCCCAAAGTCTGATTAAAGCTACTATGTATTGAAACTGAAAGAAGTGACTAGAAATTGTTGCCTTAGCACAACTAATGATCTATAGATCTCTCCTCTCCTATGAAACAGCGAATTACCTCCTTCTGTAATAGTCTATCGTAATAAAAATAAGCTCAGGAAATCATTGAGGTGCTTTGATGGCAAGAAAAATAGATCTGGACTATTACAGTGCAACAGGTATTCCTTATATTTAGTATACAGTACGGTACCAATAGTTTACAACTAGGGAATACTAACATAGAAGGCCTGAACCAGAGAACCATAAAAGCAGCAGGAAGATTTTGCATATTAATATCTAGCCCTGTTGCTGTATTTATATGCTGCTGGTTTTACAACCACAAGACAAATGCAGTAGACACTAGCTGGGGTTGGACTAGATGGCCCTTGGTCTCTTCCAACCCCACAATTGTATGATTCTATGTTTGGAGCCAGCCATCATCCTGAAGCTGACACCCACAGCCAGACTAAGTGGGAAATTCTACTGTCAAGGTTAGTCTTCATGCTTAATTGCTATGTTCTGTAGATATCCACATGCAAGCAGGCAGGCTCTGTTCCTGACAAATCCTTGCAGATCTTGCTGTGGGAGGAAGAAATTGACAAATCTGTACCACGGAAGGATGTGTTGGGAGGTAAACAGCTAAGTCTATATCTGGAACTGAGCTTAAGTGTGCTATATCTGTTTTGAGTTCTCTAGCTCTGTGTCACTATCTCAAATTACAGGGGAAGCCCTTATTGCATTGAGTAATACTTTCCCCCTGAAAGTAATTCCACGTGCTTTGGGTTCTTTCTCTCTCTTTTGCATCTAATTATAGTGCCATTTTTGTTCAAATAATTGAAACTGAATTTGTGATGAAATATTACTCCAAATGTGGATGGTTTTTTAAAAAAATTAATAATAAAAGGTGTGTACCTTAAGACAATTGTACTTTTATTCATCATCCTAACTTTCAGAATTCTATATCATAAAGCACAATCACATTATTTCAAATCATAAAGCATCACATTTTATTGGCCCAAACCCGACAGGCTCTTGTTTATATGCACAAAATAAGGAGTAAGCAGTTGTACTGATAATGCATAGCTCTTGTAAGACCCAAGACATCAGAAACCACAGTCATACCATAGTGCTGATAATCTCAGAATTAATTACAGTTCTTGATGGTTAACAAATTCAGAGAGAGGCTGCAAACCAGCTGAAGGAAAGCATCTTTAAGTCCCAATGGTTTGGAAGGCTGAGCAAATGCTTAATGCTGTCCCACTGAAATCAGCTGGACCTAAACTTAAAGTGCAGTTCCATGAACTCAGACGTTTGTGGGTATAGGCGTGCATCCAAAGTCCTGTTGACATTATTACTTTCATTGCTCATCATTTTATTACTTTTCAGCATGTCGTCTCATGACCACCAGGGTCTTGTCAAGAATTAGGGAATGGACTGGCATGATCAGACAGATGAGAAGGAGGATAGCGAAGGAGAAGTGTGTGTGTGTGTGTGTGTGTGTGTGTGTGTGTGTGAGAGAGAGAGAGAGAGAGAGAGAGAGAGAGAGAGAGAGAGAGAGAGAGAGAATTGTGGGAACCAGAGATAGTGGACAGAGTTTCTTCCCTTTTGACTCCAGCCACTATGGGAGAGGGAGAAGGAATGCTGGTTTTCACCTCTACTGACTCTCCCCTCTTGATCAGCTGCTGGGGTTAGAGAATAGAAATGACCTACTGTACCCCCACCTCCCAGTTGCTACCCATAATGATGTGTTTGTTAAGCAATTCTAAAAAGCAGCTCGGAAAAAAGGTTCATTTGGAGTCAACTGTTCATGTATCTTGTTATTCTCAGATCTACTTCGCATCATTCATTGAACATGGGTAAAAGACCATAATGTGTCAGCAGGCAACATGACTTTACACAATACAGTTCCTTGCCTTACTAGAGTCGAGAAACTAGAGGAAAAAAGGGGTTAAGGGAATACCCTCATAATTGCCATTACAACAAAGAATTAGTTGACTTTCTGATGTAAACATTGTACATCAGCTCTATGGGTGGGCTGAATAATGAGGCAAATCAGGGTGATTTGTAAGTCTCTACCTCTGAGTTAAAGCACAAAGTCAATACACCCTTTAGTTAGTTCAGGCCCCCCACAAAGTCTTGCTTCTTTCTGTCACCCTGTTGTTTCTGTACCTTATAATTCCATGGTTTCTTATATCTCTATGTTTCCCTAGATTGATGCACTTCACAAGAAGCGAGGCATTGGAAAATGTTTCCTACAGAACAGTGAAGAGCTCTGGATTATTGTTATTTTTTGGTCAAATTGCAGCAGTGAAATAACTTTTTAAAAATTATTTAAGAGCTTCATTTGAGGTTTTGTTTTTTTATTAAAAACAAACAAACACCTACATTGCTCTGCTTTAACAACAACAAAACCAGAGCTCTTCAGAATTTTGCTGAGAACATTTTGGACAGCCCCGTGTTGTAGGCACACAAGCCCCAGAAAACAAATGGCAGTGTGAAGCTGCAAAGTTATTTAAAATATACTTACAAGAGTACACACCGCTCAGCTACTTCTTAATTATTTTAATGTAAGGAAGAGCAAGAGACCAACCCCAGTTGAGCCCCTTTTATCTTCCCCACAAAAAACAAAACAAAACCCTGGCCTTTTTGTCTGAGCTTCGGCAGACTTAATTCATTCAGCAAGTGGGAGCAGCCCCTGTGCATATAAATTCATCTACTTGAGCTCAAAGGGGAAAATGTTGTAGTAGCCATTTTTATATTTCCCATTATAGTGAATGGGGCCTCAGAGCAGCTCAGAAGCCAAAACACAGAATGAAGCCAAAAGAGCACGAAACAACTCAGAAGCAGATTAGATTTTTAAAAAATGCATAGACTCAGATACAAGGGGAAACCTGCCCCATGCACACCCCTACTAAATGCCAGTTTCTATCATAATCACCACAGAAATCTGATGTAGTAAAATGATCTCATTGTGATTTTTTCACATCAGACAAATTCATGTGAATCTGCCATGCATTGCATGTTACAATCCTTCTTCTGGATGCCATTTCATGCCATCGCAACACACGTAGTCCAAGAGTTTGAATTACATGGAAATGGCAAGTTGTCGTTTCACTGATAGGCGATTATGATACACAGAATGGTTTAAATGCAATTATTCCATTTTATCATTGCAAATAACTACTGCTGATTTTTTTAAATTAAAAAAGAAGAACTGTAGAACTCCAGCATTCATTTAAGGGAAGAGTTCATAGTGCTTTCAGTGATCATTTCCTATTCTAAATAAGTCTTCTTCACAGATAATATTTCATATTATATTAGCTCTTTCATAAGAGATGAACAGCAGGCTGCCACTGTCTGCCCTTTCCAATATTGTTTTTTTAAATATTATGAACTTCTTTAAACTTCAGGGGAGCTCATGTTAACAAACAGGTAAGGATGAAGCAGTTTCTTAATTCACCAAAGGAGGCCTTGAGCATTAGCAATTATATTTGCTTGGCAAATTATTTTCAGTTGCATGACTGCAGCAGTCGGTAAAGGTCAAGAAGTTTGAACAGTGGGATTAGAAATCATCCTCATTGATTAGTTTGTTCAAACATCTTAAAAATTCACAGTAATGTAGATTGTGCTTCAAGAAAGCAAGGCTACCTCACAGAGTCATTGTTGAGACACACAGCTTTCTTAGAAGACTGGAAGAGAACACTTCACTCTTAGACAATAAAAGGCTTACTTTCAGAGTGTTTAGGAACAGGGGTGTACAATCGTCACTTTTCTTCATCCCAAAGGGCTTAACCCTTTGCAAATGGTCCAAGTGAGCAGACACAAAGGATTGACATTTTTGTGCATACTCCCAAGTGACCACATGCAAAACACTAACAAGCACTCAAAGCACTCCTGCCCATTTGCCAACACCTTCTTCCCCTTACCTGCCTCCTAAGGCCCTCAAAAATATTACCTGGGGCAGAAGAAAAGGTAGAAGGTGACAGGAAGGCTTCTTGGCAGAACATTGTGTCCTCACTTAGGAGGACACTGGGAGTGGGATTATACATCACAACATTGTAATACATCAATTTCTTCCAAGGATTGGGTTATGTCCCATCCAGATGTGCTGGGACATAAACTTCCAGTGCCCTCCTTAGTGTAGATGTCTCTCCCTTCTTCTGTCCCTGGTAGGTTTGGGGAAGATGGAGATGGAAGTGGCAATCAAACAGAGGCACTATTTTTTTCCACTTTTATGATCCCCTCATTTTGATTATCCATAGCATCTTTGCTTAAAATACGAATTGCTTGCCCTCAAAGGATCGGCCACATTTGGCACTTTTTCTGTTTCTGGATTGGCTTCATGCAGAGATGCAGCAGACAGCACTTTCTAAAGGAGGTTATGGTTCCACTGCATCTTCTCATTGAGTTAAATTCCATTGGGAGAGCCATGTTTGTCTGTTGCAGCAAACACACAAAAAGAGGAGTCTTGTGACACCTTGAAGACAAAATAGATTTATTGTGACATAAGCTTTTGTAGATTTGACTGCATTTCCTCAGAATGCTTGAAGTGTGAGTTGGCACAGGGGAGAAAAGTGTGAAGCCTTGGGAATAATTAGGAAGCTGCCTTATACAAGTTCAGACTATTTGTTCACCTAGACCAATATATCTGATTGCCTGTATTTCTCCAGGGTCTTAAGCAGAAGTTTTCCCCTCACCTGCTACCCAATCTGTTTTAGCGATACTAGGGACTAAACCATGTGCCTTATCACTGAGTTTTGGTTTCATCTCATAGTTAAGTGGCTTGTAATTAAATTATTATCCAAGTACTCAAAATACAGAAAAGTGACAAAATGCACCCCAGTGAAGGTTCACTGGGAAAAAAAGGCAAGGTCAGTCTGGGAATTAGATTAAATAAGAGGAGACCGAGAGGGGAGATGATAACCATCTTTAAATATCTAAAGGGCTGTCACATGGAAGAAAACCATGTTTTCTCCTGCTCTGGAGGGCAGGATCCAAACCAACATATCCAAATTATAGGGAAGAAGATTCTGTCTAAACATCAAGAAGAACTTTCTGATGGTAAGAGCTGTTCAACAGTGGAGCAGACTCCCTCAGACCGTGGTGGACTCTCCTTCATTGGAGGTTTTTAAGCAAAGGTTGGATGGCCATCTAAAATGGAGATTCCTGCATTGTAGAGAGTTGAACTAGATGACCATTGGGGTCCTTTCCAAGATTCTATGAATCTTACAGAGAGGGAGTGCACTGCATCTTTTGGATGTGACCAGTTTGGGAGCCTTTGGTCTATTTCTAATGGGTTCCTATTTTGCCATGGCTTTCAGATTAGCAATTATCAGACTGTTGGGCTCATCCTATTTGTCCTGTGATTTCTTCCACACATAAGTCTGATTGACATTTGTTCTCATTCACGAGTAAACAGTGGGTTTCCCCAAGGAAATTGGTGGGACAAATCAAAACCTCTCAGACAGTGGCGTAGCGTGGGGGGTGCAGGGGGGGGGCCGGCCGCACCGGGCGCAACATCTGGGGTTAGGGCAAATCCACAGGTTAGGGGGCGCAAATCCACGGGTTAGGGGGCGCAAATTACTTGCCTTGCCCCGGGTGCTGACAACCCACGCTACGCCACTGCTCTCAGACAAACCCTAAACCCAAGCATTGCTCATTTCAATTAGATGTGTCCTGCAGAAAACAGGAGGGCCTCATTCATCAATTGTCTTCTTTTGAATATTACTTTAGTAGTGACATTCAGTGGGTGTGGATACTCAGAGCTTTCCTTTTTATTGTGCCATGAAATATGGCAAATATTGTGACTGTATTATGTATAAGAGTTTTGCAGAAAAATGTTATTATTGAATACAGTGACAAAGGACTGAAGCTTTTTGTTTTAATGTTGCCAATACAAACAGCCCTAAAATACAAACTACCTGACCCTGTTGAGTGAATTATTGGCATTGTGGAAAGTCTCACTTCTCTCAGGTGGGAATCCCAGGTGTTTTTGCATATGATTGAAGCCTAAGATATTTATGATAACGAAGAATTAGATAGCCTTTCCCCATTTCTTTTTTTGGCAGTTGGTGTCAGGGAAGCTAGCTTCCCCTTTTATCTTTTTTGAACATTTCTTTAATTGAGAATGTATTTTAAAAGATTAAACTAAGATAAAATAAAAATGGCACACATGAATATTCAACATAAAACTTTTTAGATACTTTGCTGTTACTAGTCTGAGGTCATATAGCTCCCAGCTTCTAGAGTTCATAATGGGTTAGCTACTGCTGTTCTTTTTTTTTTTTTAATAAGTAGACCTTTGAGGAGAATAAGGCACCACAAAACCAAGCACCCTTGATGGGCTTATATATTTCCCAATATATAAAAGTGGGCTTGGGAAGAAAACATCTCCTCAAGGTGCTCTCCTTTTCTCATTAGTATTTCACACGACCCACGTCTGACCCTGTGAGGAATGGGGCTGTAGATACTATGAGGTGATTGAAATGCATTTGCACACATTATTTTATTATTATTATGTTGTTGTTGTTGTTGTTGTTGTTGTTGTTGTTGTTGTTGTTGTTGTTGTTGTTGTTGTTTCACATGGTCTAGGGTGTGAGCTCTGGCGCTGAAAACACCCAGTCTTTGACATCGAATATATTTTGCCCTTGGGTATCGCATGTGGCGATACCTTTGCTCCCCCCGAACCCCCTCAGTAGCAGCGTGAAAAGCCCGCCATTTCTCCCTCCCGCCAAAACCCGGCGCTTTGTCCGCTAGCCAATGGGGTGTCCCCGCCAAGCCGCCCGCGCGACGCCCTGCACCCGCGAGGGCGGGAGCAACAAGGCTCGCGGCAGCTGGTGGCGCGCGGCAGGGCTGTGAGGGGTGGGGGGACTCGGCGAGCGCGCACGCGCAAAGGGGTCTCTTTGGCTTCGCGCGCAGGGCGCCTTCTCCGGGTCGGCGAAAGTGGGCAGGAGCGGCGGCGGCGGCGAAAGTAGCATCCTTTCCCTATGCCCGAAAGTCCGCGGCGGCGCTGCTGCTCCTCCTCCTGCTGCTCCTGCTCCTCGCCTCCTCTGCCACCAGCGCGCTTTGCACTTTCTTCCCCGCGACCCCATCCTTCGCAAGGCAAACTTTGATGGAGAATTTCACACCGCGCTGGAAAAATGCCTGTTATGAAAGGATTACTGGCACCTCAGAACACCTTCCTGGACACCATCGCCACTAGGTTTGACGGCACACGTAAGTCTCGGCCAGGCAAGGCGCGCCTCCGGGCAGCCAGAGGCGAGGCGCTTCTCGGGGCTTGCGGGGGAAACTCTCCATCCCGTCGCCGGCGCTGTTTTGGGGAAGGAGGGCTCGGGAAACGGCTCGGATCAAACTTTGCAGACTATTTCTTCTTCAACATGTGAATTCTCTCGTTTTTTAAAAGAAAAAACGGGGGGGGGGGTTGCTTTCCATTATTGCCCATCCAAACATCATTATTATTTCCACTTTAGAAACTTTGGGTATCCAAAGAGACTTTGCGATCAGAGATGATTTGATACCCGTTCCCCGTCCAATTTGTGTGATCTGGTTTAAGATCTATTCGGGAAATCTCGGAAGTAAGGGACCTGGATGGAGGTGGGAGGGACAGAAAGAGGCAGACCTCGTTCTCAGAATGGAGCTTTGATTTTTATTGTGATTTTTTTTTAAAAAAAAGATCTCTTTAAAAGCTTAATTCCGGTATGCCAGGTTGTGTGTTGGCTGGGCAGCTGTTGTCTGAGGTTACTGAATGAAGTCTATATCCGTCCGATTAATGAATGAGTTTATTACGGCAGCCGGGAGAAAAAAGGGAGAAAGGTTAGCTTTTCAGGACCCTGGACAGATCCAATCGTTCTCATCCAGAAGTATAATCCTAGATTTCTCTCTGAAGGGTTGCGTGCATCCCTGATGGCCTGTTTTTTCTTTTTTTAACGTTCCAGCTGTTCCTTGTGTTTGTGTGTGTGTTTAAAAGGAAAAGAAAACCCAGTCAGAATACAATTTCCCTCCCTTCACAGGACACACATGGCCTTCCTGCTGCTTCAGTTAATCCCTGTTCAATGGTTCCCTTGTGATATATTGTATTCACATAGTAGGGGTGTGTGTGTGTTTGTGTATGTATGGGGTGTGTGTATGTATAATTGAACACATGCACATGCGACAACACACACACAAATACACACCACCTGAAGGATTATTAAAGATCCTGTTAGTAGACTTTCTTTTTTGGAAGAATGTTGCTATTTGCTCTGATAGAGGTAGAACTATTTAAATATTTAAATAAAGGGAGTACATAAGGATCATTCAGCAAAAGTTTATTAGCAGTGGGAGAATGTCAGTATTTCTGTGAAGTACGTAGCTGCTTTTAGGAGGATTACCATGAATCAGTTCTTTAAAGTGATGACAATTCTTGGTTGTTGCTTCCACTCCACACCCCGTCTCCTATGAATATTGCGCTAGTCAAGACTCTGGTTCAATGCATCAGGGTGATACAGTTGCATCTTCTTAAATTGTAAGATGTTAATTATAGTCTATAGCTACAGTAATCACTTACAATAAATCATAATGCTGAATTAGATCGTGTCATACTCTGGGACCAGGTTAGTAGAATTAGATGAAAATGTTAGGCTTTCATTTTGGCATAAATCTTCCAGTTTTCCAGCTCTATTCTGTGTTAGCAATTTCAAGTAATTTCAATTAAAAATAAATTAAAAATAAATATCCAGGGCAGGTGCTTCATAGTGGAACATGGAACCAAGTGAAAGCAGAAGGATCCCACCCACCCCATTCCCCCCTCCCCCCCAAAAATGATGACGTATCTTCTAGGTTGACTTATGTTCAAGCATTTTTTTAAGTATAGAAGTAAAATGTCATTTTGTTTAGCTTTTTAAAAAAGACCTGTACACCAAACAACTTTTTATATGTAAATGGGTAAAGAAACACACCCACCCTTGAGCTCACTTGGACTTCGGATTTTTGGACTTCTAGAGGAATGCAGGTTACATCACAACCAAGCCAAATTGAAGTACATGTGGGCAAAGGATCTAAATTTGGGCTAAATACAACATTCTGTTGGGTTGTGGCAAAAGCTGCCAGTCTTTCCTCAAACAAATTTCAATGTTATAATGTTATGTTCAAAGATGGCACATGACTGAGTCAACACATGCACTTGCTTAACTCTGTCACTAAAATCAATGAGATGGATAAATACTCATTTTTAATAGACCATGTCCTTAAATATTGCACAGTACAATTTACATAAACTATTTTGTCCTGCAGACCCCTTTGAAAGTGATATTATGGTGTTATAAATGTTGAGCCCATGTTTTAACATAGCAACATTGACTGTAGCTAACATAGCTCCTTTTATTCTAAATCTTTGGGGAGGATATATTTTGTTGTCATCAGTAAGACTCTTATCCAGCAATACATCTTTAATCCTGTGGAGAATTAATTCTAATTCTGGGCAACAGTACAGGAAAGGATTCCTGATCATGTTGGGAAATATGTTCTGATTTATAAAGCACTCTCATTAAAGCATAAATATTGGGGTTTTTTTTTATCTATTTCATCTTTAATCATTGAAGTTTACATCTGACAGAGAATCTTGGCAGATTGAATCACCTCAAGTAAAAAAGAAAACTTTGCTTGGGTCTTTATATGCTTGTACTTAAGCAATTTAGAGGGAGGCAAATTTCATCAACTGAAGTGTCTCCATAATAGTCTTCTAAGGGTCTTCTCTCAAACAGTGGCCAGAATTTGACTGGGAAGTTCACAAGCAGGGAATGATGCTTGCAATAGTGACAGGCAACCACATTTCTCTCTACTTTGCTTAGGAACACAGTGCAATTTGGATTTTAATTGAGAATTATTTGTACATGTTCATGATTTCCCAAACTGCATTCATGGCACACATGAATAACATGTGCAATGTTGTTATTCAGTGTCACAATGGCTAGGCTGAAGTATGCCTCTGAATACCACTTGCTGGGAATCCGAACTGGGCCAAGAGATGCTGTATTGGGGTCCTGCATGCAGGCTACCCATAAGGCATCTGGGTTGACCAGTGTGAGAAGAGGATGCTGGAGTAGATGGGCCTTTAGCCTTATGCAACCGTGCTCATCTAATGTTCTTATGCAGTTCCTTCACTCACCAGGTGCTACACCTGAGCAGTAGCATACATATCTCTCCAGATAATACTGGGAATTGGTGTGGAAAGGAGCATACTAGCCCTGTTGGAGGCACTGCTGTTATGGCAATCACTGAACACTATTAAAGAGGAGAAATAGGTTGTATTTCATCACTAGCATTTGTTCTGCAGTACAATGGGTCCCTGTATAATGTTAGTGATAAATGCTCAAGCGTTTAAGCAAACATTATGAATTGAAACACCCCCTTTTCAACCTGATGGTTGCAGTTGACAAGAGACACAAAAATACAATTTAGGATGTCTTGCTTGAAATTAACTCCCTTCCCCAGTGTTGTGTGATTCAGAAAAGAGCAGATCTCGAATATTGGTCTCACTTGTAGCAAATGAAAGCAGCTGGGATATCAGCACAGTTGGCTATCTGAAGTGAAATTACTGAATAAATAAAGACTCATGGATTGGTTTGGGTATTACCCTTCTGGAAGTATGTTGCATTTGCTTCATTACTGGCTATTACCAGCAGTTTATATGAATTTAAGTAGCCTTAAAGTACTCAAGCTGTAATCTTACACGTTTTACTTTAAAGTGCTCTTGTTTTTAATAGATGTTTTTATCTAAGAAAGTGTGCTTAGAATCATAGCCTAATGCACTAACTTGGAAGTAAGCCACCTTAGAATCAATGGTACTTATACTGGAGTAAACATGATTGCTTGCAATGGGGTTGCAAATATTTAGAGCACATTTTGAAATGCAAGTAACGAAAAAGTGGGGCAGCCTGAAGTCCCAAGGCCATATGCAGCTCTCAGCCAGGAGTGAAATAATGGGTGGGAGGGGTGGTAGAAGAAAGACAGAGAATGAGAAAGAGAGTCACTACTCACTTTTAGCTCTAGCCCACTAGTGGCTCCACCCATGTCCACCACCAGTACGCAGCTCTTGAAAAGTTACTTTTAACGAAATCTGACTACTAAAGGGAAAAAGTTTCCTCACCGGTGACATAATGGATGGGAATGCTGCAATGACTTCTAGATCTTCTTTAAACCTTTGTGGGACCCCCATGCTTTCCCCATTTCCATGGCAGCTGGGGTATAGCTTCCATCTCCCCAAGGACAGCAGCTTTTGTACTCATTGGCCCATTGGCAGGGTGATGTACTTCCAGGGTGCTGCGCCACCATCTATCTTATCTGGCTGTGGCTATCTTGCCATTGCCTTCTTGAGGGGTAACCTGTTGGACACATTCATTCTGCCGCTTGGCTTTTCCTGACAGACAAGCAGTCCTTGGACTTCAGCAATTTCTTGAAATCATTGTCACCATCCGTTAAGCAAAGTCCCTCTGCTAGTTAATTAGAAATAAGAGTAGCAGGAGAAAGAGATATGTATTCACCAATTCAGGGGCAAAATAGGTAGGTTTTTTTTGGGGGGGGGACCACCAGTGATTGCTTTTCTCATAAAAGTTCTGCAGTGAAAAATGATTGTATATTTTTAAAGAAATCCTTTGGTGGTTTGTTTGTTTTTTGCTACATATATCTGCAATGTTTAAATATGTAATTACTAAAAGCATAGGAAAAGTATTAAGGGCACAGTGAAACGTAACATAAACCAATACACATGTGATTAAAAGTGTTATCATAATGCTGATATGGTTGAATATACTGTTACACGCCTTCCCAATCTCTGCAGACTAGTGCAAGATTCCAGAGGTATCAGAAACACTAACCTGGGTCTGTGTTTCCTTTTGGGACCACGAGGCACAGCAGAGACTGTCATGTCTTTATGATAGATGGTTTATTTACACATATATACAACCTGAATCTAGATGAAGGGATTGCAGAGCATTCAAATCCCTCCTCCATAAGATTCAAGATTCCATTGGATTCAAGGAATAGCAAAAAGCCATACTCTGTGTCTCTTTTGTTTCAGCCTGTCACCGTCGGTCCACATTGTGTTCTACCCTTCATTCTCTGCTTCCCAAACTCCTTGCAAAACTGACACTTTTTTCCTGTTTGCTTACGTCATCTACCCTGAAACCCTCGCAACCAGAGGAGGGTTCCCTCACCTCCTTGTCCAGCAGTCCGGCACTCTCTCTTGATGGTTTCCTTGATGGGCCATTGCTCTGCTTTGTTCCTTAATGGCTTTCCCTCAGCTAGCCTTGCCAGGTAGTCTGGCTTGTTAGCATAAACAAAACCCCGGGATTTCCATGTTTATCAGACTTTAATCAAGCCTTGATTAATTCTAACTCTTACCAATTTTAAGAATTATGGGTGCCTTGCATTCACATAATTCTGGCACCCCAACACATAACAATACAATTAACTGGTGTTTATGTAAACCCTTTATCCTGTGGGAGTTCACGAGTTCTCTGACAATAGATGCCAAATTTGGAAGTGGTCTCAAATCAAGAAAAAGATAGGCTAGGAAAATGGAAACCAAAGGACAGTTTCCGATATGAGTTTTGGATTGCTGATAAGGGCGGAAAGCATTTCTGTGCAATCCTAATCCCGTATGTTGATGTCTGGGGACAGTGTGGGTTAGGATTGTGTTCCTGTTTCCCCAGTTGGCTAGTGGAGAGGAACACAGCTGATTGAGGATGGGCAGGGAAAGGTGTTCTGCTGCACCTGCAGCCCTTGCTTCGCTGGAGTGATCAAAATGCTCCTTCTAGCAGGAGGTTCCCTAATGGAGCATTTCCTAGCAGGGTAGCGTGCCAGAGGTTCTGGATCTGCTGGATCCCCCAAAAGGCCAATCATAGGGCCCTTCTGCTACTGTTCCACACTCCTGCTCTCTAGCCCCATTTAGGATTGCTCTGCCGACTTACGTGATTATATATTTATTTACAGTGGTACCTCGGGTTAAGTACTTAATTCGTTCCGGAGGTCCTTTCTTAACCTGAAACTGTTCTTAACCTGCAGCACCACTTTAGCTAATGGGGCCTCCTGCTGCTGCCGCGTCCCCGGAGCACGATTTCTGATCTCATCCTGAAGCAAAGTTCTTAACCTGAGGTACTATTTCTGGGTTAGCAGAGTCTGTAACCTGAAGCGTATGTAACCTGAAGCGTATGTAACCCGAGGTACCACTGTATTTTAGAAAATTTGTTCTGCCTTTATCTCTGTTCAATGTGACCAAAGTTCACAATACCTATAAAATATTAAGGTACAGTAGAATAAAGAGATAAGCAGGATAAAGTCAACATCAAGAGAACACCATCCCCCCCAAAAAAACCTCCCTCCAAACCATAAATCATGAAATTAAGTTACAAAAGTACAATGTAAAAAAAAAAAGGTCTCACTTGTTTATAATGTGGTACAGAAGAAGCAGCCAACGCAGTGGACTCCTCATGTTTTGAACCACAACCCTCATCAGCTCCAGCCTACATGGCTAATGGTCAGGGACTATAGGAATTGTAGTCCAACAATATCGGGAGGTAGCCATGTTGGCTCCTCTTGGGGTTTAGAGCAAGCTTCTCTAGGAAGTGATTTCTATATTTAGGGCACCAGAGCAAAGAAAGCCCTGCTCAATGTGCAGAAATAATTAAATTTATGGACCTGTAATAGACAGAGAGGGTTGTATGGGAAAAGGTACTGAGGTACGTTGGATTCAGGCCTTGTAAGGCTTTATATCCTATTATCATCAGAATGTTGAATGCACCCAGAACTGGACAGGCAACCAGTGTGCTTTGAAAGGTCTTTTCTCTTGCAGATATTTTACATAGTCTTCAATTGCTCCTTTTTGTAAAGTTCCATGCCCTCCTATTTGATACTGTTTGGGAGAGTGAGGGCAAAGCAATATATTATCATGTGTAAGAATAGCTTACAAGTTCCAGGATGAAATTATTACAAATGTTTAGTAAAAGACATATACACCCAGGCCAATAGATTCTGAGAGTAATAAATTTACCTTTACATAAGAAAAGAAGAAATCTAATAAAATGCAGACACTTCAAGAAGATGAGATTTTGCTGGAAGAAGGTTTATATATGAATTTCAGTAAACTACGTAAGCTGCAAGTTCTGTTACTTCTTTCCATTGGACAAAGAAAAAGATTAAAACAAAACAAGACAAAACCACCACCTCCTGGATTCTGGTTTCCAGCACTAGGTTGCACATTGATATGCAAGCTTTAAGATAGTTGTGGTTCGAGGACCCGATCCCCGCAAAGTGGAATGAAACACAAGGACACGTGATATAAGGTTAATGGGCAAGAAAAGGCCACAACTTTATTGATTACAGCAAGTGAAAAGGTATTGGCTTAGGCATTGGATTACGTCAGCTGAATCCACCCCCTCAGAGAGGGGTGAGTCTAAAACAGGCGGGTTTATTCACCAGTAGGTGGAGCCTGTTGATGCTAATCCAACTACAAGCTCTCCCCTGATGTCACCAAGGGTCGTGCCATGGCCTCCTGCCAAGCAGGCATCGGACAGAATACACGACCGCCAGATTCCTTTAACGGAATACCCAAAAACTGAAGGCGTAGGCGATGGCCACACCTAGCCCTTCGACACACCACAACACATTATTCCAATGCCTAACCTACCCACCAATACCACGAAAGTTGTGACGATTGCTACGAGATAGGCGAAAAAACCACAAAGCCTAATGCCAAATGGAAAAATTCCTACCAGGCCCCCCGGACAACCAGGGCGACCAACCTAAGGTCCATAGCAAGGCCAAGAGAAAACTGAATACCTGCTCTAAGGGAGTGGAGGGTGGGTGACTCGCGACGGGACGTTGAACAGTGAGGCCGGGAGGCTGGCGCCACAGCAATTTAGGCTGCTGTACACCTCCCCTTGATGGCACCTGGTTGGGTACCTGGCCGTGGGTGTGGGCGCCAGCCAGGTGAGTGGGAGGCAGGGGGCAAACGCCCCCTGCTTGAGGTGGAGTCTGGTTCCCGGCCACAACCACTCCCCTCTCTTGCAGGGAGGAGAGTCTTTACATTACCAACACTGAGGGACCTATAGCAAATGTTGCAGACCCGAATGTTGGATTAGAACATGTATTGTGCATAGTTACACTCACGTGCCTGGTTCACATGGGGAATATGAAAAGGAGGGCAAAGAGGCTGAGATAAGATGCAGTTACGTAGTGGGGAACAAGAGCCTTGGTTGTTGGAAACGTAAAGTATGACTGTTGCTCTCTAGCAATGATTGGGGGGGGGGTGTCACAGTTTCAAAAGACAAGAATGAGTGAAATATGACTGGTCAATTTTAAACCAATTTCAAAAACTGGGTTACCCTGAATATATCAGTATAAAGGCAGGAAGAAAGGTTTTTTAAAAACAAACAACAAGTCAAACTGTTTGATGACATGATTTTGTTTATCTCCATGTTCGATTCTGCCTTAAGTCCACATCAAGTGTTCCCTTTAAACCTCTTTCTAAGGTTCTTGTAGCCTTGTTCATGGTATCTCATCTGCTCCATCCTTTCCTCATCTGTTTGGATGGTATTCAGTTAAATCTAACTCAGAGTACACCCATTAGTGTTAGTGAACCTAAGTGATGTATCTGCTCTGAGCAGGACTAGCAGTGAATACAACCCATTGTGGCCAATTGTTTCCCCTGCCCAGTCTTACTCTCTTCATGTTTCTGTCAGCATTTTGTTGGGTGGGGTGGGGATAAAGGGGAAAGGAGTTTGTGTAATTGCCTCTTTGAGAAACAGTTTCCCTTTACATGGTCTTTCAGGCCCTTTGCTCAAAGACATGGTTGGGAACTACTGTAACCAGAAAAGGGAGTAGTTGTGTCTTTGCAGAGGAATATGGTGGTGGATTCTACTCTTTACTGTAGTTGTGATTCAGACATTTTCTAGGCAATGATGAGGGCTAGGAACATACTTGTAAAGTGACATTCTCAAACTCAGAAATATGAGATACCCAGTTTTGTGCAATGCCGATTTAAAGTAATGATCCGTGTACTGCTTGCAACATTGGCCTGGGCTGCATGCTAGTTTAAAGTGCATTATGTAATAGTCAGAGAATGCCCCATCCACTGTTTTTCACTCCATCCTTCTGGCTGTTACAAAATGAAGACCATGGTAGTAAATTAAGCATGTTAATAATGCATTGGGTAGGGGGCAAAATAATCCCTTCGTTGTAAATCTGTAACCTGCAATGTTCTGAATATACTGCTAAGATGTTTCTTTAGTTTATTAGATTCAGAGGGCTTGAAAAGAGAATGGAATCCACATTTAATGGAAAAGAAATGTTTTATATTCTGAATAAAATAGGTTACAGCATTTACCTTCTACAAATGGGGAAGAATTTTCCAAATACACCAGTGAAGGGTTTTAGTTTTATGCCTGCACAACTGTACAGTTGGAATATTATTGTTGGAATGTTCCTATTAGGTAACTGAATTCAGGGCTGTCTTAAGCATATCTGGCGCCGTGGTGCAAAGATCCCTCCGGTGCCCCCCCCCTTTCCCTTTTTTTAGGGTGCTGACACCACACTTACACATTATTTCTGCTTGGGGGAAAAAACCAGGAAACATAAACAAACTTTTTTAGTCGCTTGTTTATTAACAATGCACATATATGCGACACCACCACATTGATTTTAGCAGATTTAAGACAAATTATCTTATTATGTAACACCTTGTCCTTAACAATGTTGATTTCTTTTTAAATTCAGAATACCTGCGTTATTCATTTAAAATAGTTTGATACAGTACATTGTATGGTATGGTTTTTCCGCAAATTCTAAGGTTCTCCTAACACCTTAATCCTTTGCTTTAATAAGGGAGACCTTAAAACAATGTACAAATGTATTTTAAAATTATTAAAATTTGAAATCCATTACATCAAGCCCCAGTAGTGATGTATGGAGAGCTGGACCATAAAGAAGGCTGATCGCCGAAGAATTGATGCTTTTGAATTATGGTGTTGGAGGAGACTCTTGAGAGTCCCATGGACTGCAAGAAGATCAAACCTCTCCATTCTTAATGAAATCAGCCCTGAATGCTCACTGGAAGAACAGATCGTAAAGCTGAGGCTCCAATACTTTGGCCACCTCATGAGACGAGAAGACTCCCTGGAAAAGACCCTGATGTTGGGAAAGATTGAGGGCACAAGGAGAAGGGGACGACAGAGGACAAGATGGTTGGACAGTGTTCTCGAAGCTACCAGCATGAGTTTGACCAAACTGCGGGAGGCAGTGAAAGACAGGAGTGCCTGGCGTGCTCTGGTCCATGGGGTCACGAAGAGTCGGACATGACTAAACGACTAAACAACAACAACAACATCAAGCCAGCTCTCAAAAAATTAACACATACTGTATACTTCAAATACCAGTTAAGAGATTTTGCATACTATTGGTCAGATAACATTGTTAACATTAGTAGAATTCACAACAACAAAAATGCTTGCCCCTAGAATATTTCACAGCTTCAGCTGCCACAGGCTGTCACTGAAAACAATGCATTGGTCAGTCTGAACCACGTCAAGTAAACTATGGAAGTAGCATATCCACAACACAAACTGTGCTAGTACTTTCTTTGCAAGTCTTAATTCCATAATGGGTACAATCTGAGGGAACCACTACTCCCAGCCTGTGAAAAGTAGTGGAACTTGGCTATCAGACATTTTGAAAATGTGATAGTTTACAGTACATTCTTGCAGCCCAATGCCAGGTTCCAGGCACTGCAGTGGGTTGGACTAGATGACCCTTGGGTCCCTTCCAGCTTTACAATTCTAATATTTAATAAAAGGTCCTTAGAACATAATGCAATTTAGTCCCATATGATTAAGCAATTATAAATAAATGAGCCCCCCCCCACTCTGAGAATAATGCACTCAGTTAAACTGGTTTGTGCAGATATTTTGGGGCAAGATACTTTGGTCATAACAACAGGCTACATCCAACTAAATCCTAACCCATGGATTTGCCCTAACCCCAGATGTTGCGCCCGGTGCGGCCGGCCCCCCCTACACCCCCCCACGCTACACCACTGAGTGACTGTTAATTGAGAATTGTAGCTCTTTGAGGGAAATGGTGGTCTCCTAACAACCCTCAACACTCTTGACAACCTAAAACATGGAGAACTTCTCCATGTTCCTTTGAATTACCCAAACACAAAAAGCACTCGTGAGCAGCAGAGACTGGGCTTTTAAATTATAAATCACAAATAAAAATACACTGAGGAGGATGTGATTAGCGTACTTTGTATTATGTCCAAACATTTTATTTTATTTTAATTTGTTCTTGTCAAACATCAATGCTCTCCTCTCAAAGTGTGTGTGTATGTTGCACAAATGTATTCGAGTCAGACTTTGATGTCCTAATAAAAAAAATTCTTGCTATATATAAAAAAAAAATAAAGTTTGGATTTTTAATTCATTTCAGTAAGTCTACTCTGAGTAGGACTAGCACCCGAGGCAACAGTGTGTGTGTGTGTGTGTGTGTGTGTGTGTGTGTGTAGGAGGGCAAATGAGGGCTGAGAGCAAATCTAAAAAGGATGGGACAGCTGCATATTCCTGGAATGCAGAGGGTTGGACTAGATGATCCTCAGGGTCCCTTCTAGGGCAGGTATGTCCAATTTGTCAACCTGGTCCCTAACGCCCACTAGTGGGTGTTTCAGGATTCTAGGTGGGTGGTAGGAGATTCTATGGCATAAGCTGAATCCCCCTTCCATCGAGCACTGGTGGGCGGTAAGGAAATTTTACCATCAAGAAAGATGCATTAGTGAGCGGTAGGTATAAAAGGGTTGATTACCCCTGGTCTAGCCACTACACTGCACTTGTTCTCTGGTTTTTATATTTTGAGCCAGAGTATATTTGTTTTGGGACACGGATGGTGCTGTGGGTTAAACCACAGAGCCTAGGGCTTGCTGATCAGAAGGTCGGCGGTTCAAATCCCACAACAGGGTGAGCTCCCGTTGCTCGGTCCCTGCTCCTGCCAACCTAGCAGTTCAAAAGCACGTCAAAGTGCAAGTAGATAAATAGGTACCGCTCCGGCGGGAAGGTAAACGGCGTTTCCATACGCTCCTCTGGTTCGCCAGAAGTGGCTTAGTCATGCTGGCCACATGACCCAGAAGCTGTACGCCGGCTCCCTTGGCCAATAAAGTGAGATGAGCACCACAACCCCAGAGTCGTCTGCGACTGGACCTAATGGTCAGGGGTCCCTTTACCTTTACCTATTTTTGTTTAGCAGTTGTCAGAAATCTGTTTTGGCTCTAAGTATTGTGAGAGATCAAAATAATTTTGGCTACCGCCTGCACCGAAGAAGCAAGAAGAAGACACCTCTTAAAATTGTTCCATTTGAATATCATCCTTCATTTGAAAATGCAAAACTGTACAGACACGTATCATCTATTTCAGTTAATTGCCATTGTGATTACTGTAGAAAGCATCTACTGTGTTCGTGGCATTAACACTAACTGTAAAGCATCTAAAATGGAAACAAGTGCTAAAGTGATGGGAAATGGTCTTAAAATGAGCTATGTAGGAAAGGGGAAATGAAATCGCTTGACAAGTAACAGCTTCCACAAATGGATGCTACTAGTTTGCTAGCTACAAAAATAGTTGCATTCCTATACCATACATTTCCAACTGTATCTTGAAGACCATCTTTTGGTCAAAGACTTGCTTGTTCTTACTTCAGTTCATCATCAATAAATTTCACTTTTCCCTGCTTCTGCCAAATTTGCTCTACCTTCTCGTTTAATAGTCGAATGTTGGATGGGGGGGGGATCTGTTCCTTATGTTTTTATCACCCAGAGATTCATTTTTAAAGAATGAAAGAAGTCCAACATTTTCCTGCTTATCTGGGGTGCGTTATCACAATGCTGTCCTGTTCTAATAATTTGTTGCTGAAAGAAGGTAAAGAAAAGGGAAAACTTTTAACATATCTCTCCAAAAAGAGCTGAAACTGACTCTAGAAATCTGAATCACTAGAGAATAATTTGCTATGCTCCATAAGGGTACATAGCAATAACAGTTTCAGTTAATCACTCGCCATTGAAACCAAGAATTAGAGGCTAATTAGGGGGGTTCTTGTAAATATAGTTTGTTGTTGTTTTAATAGCACGGCAAACTTGTCTCTTCTCATGATATGCCTTGCTTAATTCCTTTCAGAGTTGGTTGGTGTGTTTTTTTAAATAAAAAAGCACAAAACCTTTCCTGCAAGCCTTAGTCACACAATGGAAATCACAGTCAACAACTTATATGGGCAAAAATATAAACCTTGCTATACTTCTGGCACATTGCTATTGTCACCGTTGGGAAATTATGGTACTCAGCCCATTTTGATTTCCTGACAAGAGAATACAGAGTTTCCCCCAACTTATTTCTGCTTGCATGTAATTAAAATAGACATAATCATAACAATTACCCAAATGACAATATTTTTTTCCTAGAAAATCAGTTAAGGATAAGAATTCATGCAAGGGCAGTATTTAGTACTACGATTGCTACATTTCCAGTCATTAAAGCTTAACACTTTATTGCTGATCACAGCAAAATGATTATCTTTTAATTTCCAAATTATTGTACTAGTTTGCGTGGTGGTTCAGTTTTTTACAGTTCATTTACCATGGCTAATCTGCGGCTTCCAGCAACAGTTTGTAAATGGCACAATTAAAAAAGAAGACACAATAAGAGAATAGATTGCTTTAGAGATTGGTCGCTTGCTGATACTCAGGCTGGAGAAATATACACCAAGCAAGACTTTCTAGGTGTTAAGTACAGTATCTCAGTGCTTCAGAGTGAGCTCATACCTTTCTGAAAGTGGACTTCAAGCTCTAAATTAGATGCCAAGCAAATACATTTTTGTTCACCAAGGCCTTTGGTAACTAAGTTTGCCTCTACAGTGCTTCTCATCATTTAATAGAGTGTTGTGGGATTTGTCCCTTTTTGTTACCCTATAAGCATTTTTAGGTGTTTTGTACTGAAAATTGTTTTAATTTTTTTCTGGCTTTTCATTGTTTTTATCTGTTTCTATTTTATCTGTTTTTAATCTGTTGGGAGCCGCCTAGAGTGGCTGGGGAAACCCAGCTGGATGGGCGGGGTATAAATAGTGAGTAAGAATTATTATTATTATTATTATTATTATTATTATTATTATTATTATTATTATTTCACTTTTTTGTATAAAGTGATTAACAAATGTAATTAGTTGTAATTAAAATTCAAGGCCTTGTGCTCAGTTTTTTTTATTGAGGATTTTTGTATGGCCACAGCAATGAAATATTTAGCACATGCCCTAGGGAAGTCCAGCGGAAGTTGATGGAACAGCTCTGGGTGTTGACTTGAGTCTTATTGTATTTTTAAAATCCCTTTTATCCTATTCTCCTTCCTCCACAGGGGTTGATTCCAACAATTTTTATCCATTGCACAAACAAGTTTTGTATCATATTGAAAATGCATGTGGATTGTGCAGGATATACATCCCCGCTAGATTCAAAACCACAGAAACTGCTTCCCTTAAAGATGTTCACTTTATTTCTGCCCATTTTAACTTGCAGTAACTTTACTGCATATAAACCTCAATGGCAACACACTTCAGAACCAAGAGGTTCACAACTTGCTAGCTGGAAAATACTGGTTAATTTATTTCTCTCTCCCTGCTATTTCCACCTGTTATTTGAATGTGCCCCAAACAACTGTGTAGGTCTCTTGACTCCTGCAGTTACTGTAAATGATACATTTTAATAACAGTTTAGCAAACCGAGTATGAGATCACTGCTACCATTATCTAAATGTAGCCACAGTGACAATGTAAATTACCCTTTAAGACCTTATTCTGAATGCGTAGTTGTGAGTACTTTGCAGTTTGGGGCCTGGGCATCCCTTGTACATTTGAGCACAGCCAAGGGAGAATTTGGGAAATTAGCTTCAAAGCTGGTACTACAAGGGCTGGGTGTTACTTTTAAAGGAAGCAGGACATGAAGGGATATTTCCATTTATTGGGAGGCAGTGTTTCACTTAGCTAGCACTTAGCCGTCTATTTTAGAGGGGTAAGGTGTAATGGGATTCAGCAGACAAGAGGTGTTATATGGCCTGGGTGTTCTGCTGTTTTCCTGGAATGTGACTAATCCAGCTCACTCTCAGGATGTCTGGCTCAGTTTCTAATTTGTAGAAAGCTAGTTTATCGGAAGTGTACTGCATTACAGATTTATCACAGACTGTCTACAGACAGCTGTTTCCAGATGCTTGGAGGTAGTGTTTGGAGACCTCCCTTGCATGAGAAAACAGGCTCTAGCACATTGAGTGGACAAGAGCAATAGTGGGTCCAACGGTCAAGAAAGCGGTTACTGCATATGCTGTAGAGGGAAATGCAGAGGGAAATGAGGTACTAGGTAGCAGTGTGTGTGTGTGTGTGTGTGTGTGTGTGTGTGTGTGTGTGTGGCTGTTGGATGCATTGGCAATGGGCCAAGCATGTGCAATCCCACACACCCTACTCATGTTCTTTGAATGAATAGGTGTGGCTTCTAAACCCCCTATAGTTATCGCTCATGAGTCCACATTTGCTTATTGTGTTCCATTACCATCCCTTATCAGGGACACGGGTGGCACTGTGGGTTAAACCACAGAGCCTAGGACTTGCCAATCAGAAGCTCAACGGTTTGAATCCCCGTGACGGGGTGTGCTCCCGTTGCTCGGTCCCTGCTCCTGCCAGTTCGAAAGCACATCAAAGTGCAAGTAGATAAATAGGTACCACTCCGGCGGGAAGGTAAACGGCGTTTCCGTGTGCTGCTCTGGTTTCGCCAGAAGTGGCTTAGTCATGCTTGCCACAGTCATGCTGTACGCCGGCTCCCTCGGCCAATAAAGCGAGATGAGCACCGCAACCCCAGAGTCGGCCATGACTGGACCTAATGGTCAGGGGTCCCTTTATCTTTTTACCATCCCTTATCAACTAGGCTTTGTTATAGGTGCCTTTTTTGGGAGGGGGGGGAATCCAGTAAAATCGTGTTGTGCAATGTAATTAATATGTTTTGGGGTGGGGTTGAAGTCCAAATTCAGCCGGGGTCTGCCAACTTCCACTCCAACTTCAATAAATTCCATATACGGTGCCACTCAGGTTGTCCCTAATGGTTCACAGTAAAACTTCAACAGAATATGTTGTTGAGGCAGGAAGCCTACTACTATAGTTTTGTAGATCCTCATCCCTCAGGGGAAAAGGGAGGCCAGATGGCTGACTCAAGAGTATTATAGAAGAAGTGTCCAAAAGTTAATCTAATTTTTCAATCAACCTCCAGTCACTTTTCATAATATGTTTTGCAAAGACCAATTAGAAGACAAACAAACCCATGTGTTCATTTTTCATGCAGAATTCTAATGATCTCTCTCTCTCTCTCTCTAACATTTATTTCTTACCTCAGTTACTAGATAGTATAATTTACTGGGCAAATACATTTTTTTAAAGTGTGGGCAGACCATATATGCAAGCAATTAGTCTGCTGCCTCCTTTTTTATTCTACTGTTTGTTTGTTTTTTAAAAAAGATGAACATACATTAAAAACCATTTTATTTAAACACAAACCCAAAAGGTATCAAACAAGTTGAGCTCAAATATGAAGATAACAATTTTCATAACGATCAGTTGCATCTTAGCCCTGGGTGCTATTCTACAAAGTTTTTTTCAGAGTAGACCCACTGAACTTAAAAGGCCTAAATTAGTAATGTTCCTGCAAAAAACATAGTTGAATACTACCCAGCGCCTCTACAGTGGTACCTCAGGTTAAGTACTTAATTCGTTCCAGAGGTCCGTTCTTAACCTGAAACTGTTCTTAACCTGAAGCACCATTTTAGCTAATGGGGCCTCCCGCTGCTGCCACCAGAGCACGATTTCTGTTCTCATCCTGAAGCAAAGTTCTTAACCTGAGGTACTATTTCTGGGTTAGTGGAGTCTGTAACCTGAAGTGTTTGTAACCTGAAGCGTATGTAACCCGAGGTACCACTGTAGTTTCTCTCCATTCATTGTGCCTGACCACTTTCATGTTAAAGCAAATAGTACCGTACTTATTGTCTAGGAGATGTCAGTGGAGAAAAACCCTTCCAGGTTCAGAGGCAGTGTGCTGCTAGATACCAATAGCACATCCTTGGAGTTAGTGCTGGATTCCAGGACTGTGGGAGTTGTGATCCACAACATCTGGGGGGCAGCACATTAGCTACAGTACTTCTGGGTTACATGGTAGAGTAGGAAAAACGTTAGCTGATGGTGGTGAAGTGATGGAGTCTGGATCTCATCACAGTCTCAAGAGGGAATGGGGGAGAAAACTGCAGACATTCAAATGAGGGTCTGTTAGATGCTATGCAGGTTTCAGGTTGCACCTAGAATTGCTGGGAAGAAGGAGCCTACAATGGCTGATGCCCCATATTTGAAAATATAAAATCCACCTGTTAACTAGGTCTGTCTCTATCCTCAGATCTTAAATCTATCTGCCTTGCTACATTTCAACCTCCTTCTTTCTCTGCAAGCTCTTCCCAGCTCAGGCTTTATTGCTCTGCCAGGGCTCGCTCTAAAGTGAAGCCATTTGTTCAACATTTGAGTGGCTGATTGCTCAGAGCAATCCTGCAAACACAAAGACAGCCTCACACAGCGGTCTGCAATACAGTATTTCATGATGAATCCATTATCTCTCCAGACCAGGCTGCCTGCCTTTAACAATGACACAGAGAAGGGATGGTGATGCTTTTTATTGGAGCAACTTCTGTCTGCCAGAGTACAACACTTCCCAGCAAATGTGGGTTTATTAAGAGCTATATGTTGGGGTATCTCGTGATTCCACTTTGTATTTAAGGTTACAAGCATCTGTCCCGAGTTTTTGTGTTGGTGATTTTAGGCAGAGCCCCTGTGCCTTTAAAGATGATGCCTTTAAAAGCATCAACATGCAGCAAGGCACCAACATTTAACTGAATGATCAGTTAGAGCTATCAAATAGAACATCTTATAATCTAAAAGACCTGTTTGAAATAGCTTTTCTAAGATGGTGCCCACCATAAAAACCATGTAGACTATCTAAAAAATAGAAAAAGTAAGCTTCTTGTTTCACAAATATTGGTTTTAGCCATATGCAAATTTAATAGAGTAATCAAATAATTGACTAAAACTCATATGTTTTAATAGCCAATGGTTGTTGTTAAAAATTGGTTTGCATAACCAAAATGCAGTGTTGTGGGGGAAATGTCACATAATTTAAGACTCAGAGAAGAAGGTTGGAGTTGGCACCTACTGATTTTTCCACCATTCATCCAAGTTGTTTAAGCCCAGGTACAGGAACCCCTGGGGCTAATTCCCAGGTAAAGTAGCACAGGATTGCAGCCTAAGCAACTCTTGTTGAGGCCCATTAAATTAAAAATGGTGCTGAAAGAAAAATACTGCTTACTCTCTTACATGTTACATGAAAGTCAGCCCCATTGATTTCAGAGGGACTTGGTTCCAAGTAAGCATTATTCCCAGGACGTTATTACACCCTCAGACACTCTGCTTCCAAACAGCGACCCTTCATTCCTACCGGGGATTAAATGTTGCTGCTGCTGCTATTTAAAACCTATAATACTGTAAAACATACACGCCATCTATTTTTAATAATATGACTGCCTAGTAAGTATGCCTGTCCGTGCTATTTTTCTTTCTCCAAAGGCTTTTAGGGCAAGTAGTGCAATAAATTACAGAGCATAAATAATCTATCATTATACAACCAATTCATAAATAACACATGGATCTTGACGTAAAAGACAGCATGGAATGTCTCACAAGGTAGCCTTTTTAAGCTGTTGACAACCACAACAAAACTTTTAAAGTTTTTGATTCTTACTTTTGCAATATTTAGAAGCATGTGTCATCGGCAGATGAAGTGAATGACAGGGAGGTGTGAAAAGAGATCACCCTAAGCCAGTACCTGCTTAGTATAATTTTAATTATTCCTTTGATACTGTAGTCTTCTATGTGAGATAATTGTCGTACACACAGGAAATGTGCTTAAGCTATGGGCACTTGGATATACCGAATTTTCCCGTCTATAAGACGATATATTTTCCTTAGAAATAATAGGCACAAATTGTGGGTCATCTTATACACGGATAGCAGGCGGTTGGTGGCAGCAGCCAGCAGGAGATTGGCAGTGGTGATTTGGTGTGTGATTGGTTGCCGCAGCAAGGCCTGCTGCCGATTGGCTGTGGCTGCGGCAATTGGGCGGGTTATTTACGGCAGTGGCAAGGTGTGCGTGCAATCGGCTGTGGTTGCGTTGAGTGTGCAGGTGGGCTTTTGGCGGCGATCGTGCTGACGATTGGTGGTCATGGCGATATGTGCAATTTGGCAATTCTCTCCCCCTCCCCATTTTTCTGTATTGCGGTCCCCAAAAATAGGGGAAACTGTGGTTTTCCGTGTATAACACATGGGGCGTGTTATACACGGAAAACCACAGTATATATATAAAGTTATAGTCCTCGCTGAAGGCTTACTTGTGAAATTATAAGGCATGAATGATGAAAGCAGATCAAACATAAAAAGAGACAAAGGGAGACTCCAGCACAAAAATTCTCAGTTGGAATTCATATGCAGATGTTATGGTAAGTGAAGGGGGGGGAGAGTTCATGTAAGGAAAGTTCCCTTCCCTCCTGATTTTGGATGCTCCTGACCTGCCTCAGCAACACCCCCCCCCCCCCGCAATGCTCCATCTCACATAGAATTGGAAGGGACCATGAGGGTCATCTAGTCCAGCCCCCTGCAATGCAGGAATCTTTTCCTCAGCTCTGGGCTCGAAGTCACGAACCTGAGATTAAGAGACTCATGCTCTACTGACTGAGCTAACATAGTTCAATAGGGGCCCCAGATGCTTCAGAAAGGCTTTTCCAAAAGAGCAGGTAGCTGCAGAATAGAAGCGGTGAGAGGAAATTTTCCTTCTGGGAACTTCCAGGCCCATTTTTAAGCATCCAAGCCTGTATCTATCAATCCATATCTGCCAGCTGTGGATAAAACTTCTTCATCTGACAAAGTGGGTTCTGATCTACAAAAACTTAAAAATGAAAATTTTAAAGATGTCACAGGGCTCTGAATAATTTCAAGATATATTGGGGATAAATCAGAAGAACCGTATGTGTTTTAATGGAAATAAAGGTGTGCTTTACATAATATATTCATTGAATTGCTATGCATCTTTCTCTGCTTGGAAACAGAACTTACTGAAATTGGCTAGCTTCCCAATGCATGGATGTATCGTGACATATTGCTCCTGGTACCATTTTCAGGCGTTTAAATACATAATTTCCTCTTCACCAATTTAATTTGTTAGAGATAATGGCAGCCTTTATTATTTTGTATTTTTAAATTGTTCCTGTTTCAGTTGCATGCAGTTAAAGACAGTTTTATTCTGTATTTTGCCTATTTAATTTCTTCAGCGTTCCAGCTCAGGATTAAATATCTTTTTCTTTAATGCTCTTTGCATTGTGCAGTGATGGGATCTAGCCAAGTTGCCAGTTAGTTACATTCAGCAATCAACAGTAGTCAATAGACTCTTTATTCTTTGAATCACTATTAAAGGTGCATAGATATTTTCAAGCAGAATGAACAAAATGAGGGTAATGTACCCTTATAAATGCATAAGGGTAGATTTCTCCATGCTTTAATTTACTGAAGAACCAATATAACTTTCAGCAGAAGTTAAAAAACTGGTCTGTTAATGGATAGACTTTGTCATGCTCCCCAGACTTCAAGCCCAGGGGAGGCAAAAGACAGGAAGGAATAATCTCTTGAAGAGTCACCATCCTCTACTCTGAGACTTTCCAGGTCAGAGGGTATTGCTTAAACAGGTTCCTCTGCTTCTTAAGACTCATTTCCAGGGAAGCTACTTTCATTTTCATTATTATTTATGCTGTTGTTGTTACTGTAGATTATCATTATATTTATTAATCGCTCTTCAGTCACTTTGGGGCACTTGTTAACACAAAGCTAAACAGTAAAACTAATTACAACAACCAATAAAGGTAAAGGTAAAGGTACCCCTGCCCGTACAGGCCAGTCTTGACAGACTCTAGGGTTGAGCGCCCATCTCACTCAAGAGGCCGGAGGCCAGCGCTGTCCGGAGACACTTCCGGGTCACGTGGCCAGCGTGACATCGCTGCTCTGGCGAGCCAGAGCCGCACACGAAAATGCCGTTTACTTTCCCGCTAGTAAGCAATCCCTATTTATCTACTTGCACCTGGGGGTGCTTTCGAACTGCTAGGCTGGCAGGCGCTGGGACCGAACAAAGGGAGCGCACCCCACCACGGGGATTCGAACCGCGACCTTTCGATCGGCAAGCCCTAGGCGCTGAGGCTTTTACCCACAGCGCCACTCACGTCCCAGTCACAACAACCAATAGAAACAAACAAACAAAACTATACAAGCAAGACAGGCATCACAGATACTGCCCCACTAAAAGGGGCTGCAAGTACCTAAAACCCTTCAAATTAGGGGCTGGGTGAAGAGGAAAGCTTTTGCCTGGTTCCTAAAAATAAAAATTGTGCAAAGTGAGCCTTGCTGGAAAGAACATTCCACAAGCAGGGAGGCACCGCTAAAAAGGTCACCTTCTGGACCTCCCATGGAAGGAGCACACAGAGAGGGGCCTTGGAATACAATCATAGCATACAGATTGTTTAACAAAAAGAGATGTTTGATTCCTTGAGGAATGTTGGTCCTGAGGTGCATGTGCCTTTATAGCATTTTAAATTGAGCCCAAAACTAACTGATAGCAGTTGAGTCATGCCAAAATTGGTGTTATCTGTTTGGACCATCCTGCCCCAGTCAACAATTTCGCTGCAGTTTCTGAATCATTTTCAAAGGCAGCCCACATATAATGCGTTTCAGTAAATTGCAGCATCATACATTGCAAGGCAGAGACGCGAGTGGTGCTGTGGGTTAAACCACAGAGCCTAGAACCTGCCGATCAGAAGGTCGGCAGTTCGAATCCCCGCAATGGGGTGAGCTCCTGTTGCTCAGTCCCTGCTCCTGCCAACCTAGCAGTTTGAAAGCACATCAAAGAGCAAGTAGATAAATAGATACCGCTCCAGCAGGAAGGTAAACGGCATTTCCGTGCGCTGCTCTGGTTCGCCAGAAGTGGCTTAGTCATGCTGGCCACATGACCCAGAAGCTGTACGCCGGCTCCCTCGGCCAGTAAAGTGAGATGAGCATCGCAACCCCAGAGTCGGTCATGACTGGACCTAATGGTCAGGGGTCCCTTTACCTTTACCTTTTTACATTGCAAGGCAACAATCCTTTAAGGCAGGGGTGAGGGAAAAGATATCTCCCACCCTGAAGGGCCAACTATAAGGTAAGGTAAAGGACCTCTGGATGATTAAGTCTAGTCAAATTTGATTATTGGGTGCGGTGCTCATCTTGCTTTCAGGCTGAGGGAGCCACCATTTGTTTGCAGACAGTGTTTCCAGGTCATGTTGCTAGCATGACTGAACCGCTTTTAGTGCAATGGGACATGGTGACAGGAGCCAGAGCACACAGAAATGCTGTTTACTTCCCACCAGGCGGGTGGTGCTGTGGTCTAAACCACTGAGCCTCTTGGGCTTGCCGCTCAGAAGGTCGGTGGTTCGAATCCGCATGACAGGGTAAGCTGGCGTTGCTCTGTCCCAGCTCCTGCCAACCTAGCAGTTCGAAAGGATGCCAGTGCAAGTAGATAAATAGGTACTGCTCTGGCGGGAAGGTAAGCAGAGTTTCTGTGTGCTCTGGCTTCCGTCACTGTGTCCGTTGCATCAGAAGCAGTTTAGTCATGCTGGCCATATGACCCAGAAAGCTGTCTGTGAACAAACGCTGGCTCCCTCGGCCTGAAAGTGAGATGAGCACCACAACCCCATAGTCACCTTGGACTGGACTTAACCATCCAGGGATCCTTTACCTTTTTGTTTCTTTTAACCTTCCCACCACAGCAGTACCTATATATCTACTGGCACTGATATGCTTTCAAACTGCTAGGTTGGCTGGAGCTGGGAGCTCAACCAGGTAGGACCACTCACTCGATAATAATGTGATTGGGAGAAGGTACTGCACAAGCAGGATTCAACTCCCCACACATCAGCCAGTGCACAGCTGGTGGTGGTTTGAACCTGCTTTCTTTAGGGTTTAAGTGTACCAGTCAATTACATTTTATTTTATTTTTTGCACCAGCTTGTACTGATGACAGCATGCTATTTGATTCTTTTGAATTCCTGGCTTATTTAAAATGCTTATGTATTATATGTTTAATAGGCACTCATTGGTATTCCTTGATAATGCTCTGCAGTTCAATTAATTAATAATTTGTTAGTTTCAGAAGTGTTTCATGACTTACATTTAATAAAAATTTAATAACTGCTTAATTTTACTGTGCTCGTTATCACTAATAGAAAAAGTGCTGTAATAGCTGTTGTCCATAGTTGTCTGTGCTCCGGTAAAGATTACAGTAGGCAGTTATCTGTGATAATGATACACATGCATACATAATTTTATCGGTATGCCGCCTTTCACCAGTTAAAATCATGCTCAAGGAGGCTTACAAGATGAAAAATAATACACAATTACAAGCATAACAAAAGTAGTCATAAACAATAAAAACCCATCAAAAAGTACACAAATTGAAACAGTCCACATAAATTGCAACATCTAAAATAAAGATATAAAATACTACTACTACTACTACTACTAATAATAATAATAATAATAATATCAATAACAGCGACAACCTGCCTGCCCTCTACAAAAATCCCTAAACAATACCCCAGCTCAAAAGTCTGTTCAGCAGACTCCGCTTTTGCAGCTGGAGTTCTGTCCTTCCAGGGTTCTGTCCTTCCAGGCCAGGTGGAAAAAGGCCTGCAAGACAGGAAGCAGGTCTTCCAGGACTCACAGCCAAGATGATACACAGAGCTTTATATTAAGGTATTCAACTTTTTTAAATTGTGTAATGGTACAAATGGTGGGGAAAGTTGAGCCCTATTTTAGTGTTATGTCTTAAATGGGCTCCATTATGGAGAGGCGTCTGTGTATGGATCTCAGGCTGTGAATACATTGTATAAATGAATCAAACTTGAATCTAAAAAGGTTGTATCATTGCAATGCATTAGTACTGCTCAGGGCAACAAAATTGCCCACAAAAGTAAAACAACTGCATAAAAACAGCATATAAAAGCTTTCTAAAATGAGGGTATGCTATGGGGGAAAAACATATGCCTAGCAAGGCAATGGCTTGCCAGATCAGGATGGTTTTAACCAGCCAACAGAAAGCAGGAAGAGAGGGAACTAACTGATCTCATGGGGTAAGTACTGTACAATCTGGGACACTCTAGCAGCATATCTCTCCTAGATTTTAGGTACTGGCCACAGTAGGAGGTAGTCCCTCAGGTGTCCTCAATCCAAGCCATTTCAGGCTCTGAATATAATCTCACCAACATTTAGAATGCTGCATTGTAACATGGTCCCACCAAAATTCTTGCAGCTGCATTCTTGGCCAAGTGAAGTTTCCAAAAAATTCCTCAAAGTAGTTCCATGCAGACAGCATCAAGGTAATCCAATCTGGATGTAACTAAAATGTGTGGAACTATGGCTAGGTCTGATCTTCTCAGGAATGAGCACAGCTAGTGCACTGGCATGTACTGGGCAAAGGCAATCCTGGCCACATCTGCTACCACAAAATTGGATCCAGGAGGACCACCAAACTTTTACAATGGAAGTGCTACCCCACCCAAAAGCAGCTGAATCCCTCTTCCTCCTGAGCAGTAACACCTCTGTCTGGATTAAGCTTCAGTTTATTAGCCTTCATCCAGCCTAATTCTTCCTCTAGGTTGTGGGACTGCAATGCCCATCATCCCTGATCATTGGCCATTTTGGCTAGGGCTGATGGGAATTGGAGTCCACCAATGTCCAGAGAGTACCATGTTGGCTATTCCTGCAATACTACATTATAAACAAATGAAAACTTTTAATATATTGTGTTAATTTATGGTTAGGGGAGAGTGGATTTTTTTAAAAAATTAGTGTTCTTTTGATGTTGATTTTATCTTGGGTTTTTTAATTTATTTCTACTCCCCTCTCCCAGCCAATATAGTTTTTTGGTCTAATCCATTAAAATAATTCTTAAAGCAGTAGAATCGCTGTAAAAATGAAACCGCAGACACTAACAACCAATCTGATCTGTAACCCATTTGCCTCATTCCCCTTAATTAGCTAGCTCCTGAGCATACAAACAAGACTCCCATTCCAGACCTCCAAGAAATATTGCCGCTTTTAAAACAGCCCGTACATGATACAAAGTACTTTTTAAGGGCTGTGGGAATTAATTACACTTGCATCCTGTTGCATGGAAAGATAGCATGTGAATTTTCACTAAGTGGATTTTTGTTTTGATATTTTTGTCTTCCCTGTTGCTTTGATCCTTTTCTGCATTCAAGACCCATCTCTTCTCTACACAATTACCCTACTTCCATGGCTGCTTCTTGAGTTGTAACTAATCAGAGCCACAGAAAATTGCTTTATGAAAGCTACATGCGGACTTTTTTATACTAATCAACCTAATTAGGCAAATTCTAATTTAAAACCACAGGTCTTATTGCTGTTCTTATTGAAGTCAGTGGTGAAGCTTCCACTAGACACCTTTAATAACTCACAACATCAAATACACTTTCAGCTTGTTAATTAGGAATTTATTATCATTCCAACGTTGTTATATTACTCAGATATGATTCATATACCCAGTACTTTAATTATTAGAGAAGGTGTGCGGATGACCCTATGCAAATAGTTTCTAGGTACAGAAGGCAAAAGGGATAGAATGGGGCCTGCTCTGCTGTCAGAACCCAAATCTGTGTACTTGCTTCTGAGCAACAGTTATGTACTCACCTACCTGGGAATCTCCATGGTACCCAGTGGAACTTATTTCTGAGTAGACATGTAGGTATGACCTGATCAAACAGGTGTACTGCATTTAGATCAGCTTAATACATTGCAGTACCATTACAAAAGCATTCAAAATTCATTGCAGTATTTTAGATGCAAAGTTTGTTCAGTGGCGTGATATTTTTTTAAAAAGAATTATTTTAAATGGGTGGCATAATGATGATGTACATACAGCAAAGTGAAAATAAAAGTCGAGACTTGCAGGGGAAATTGTTCACTCTGCGTTACATCACTCCTAGTTTGCAAGATACATATTATGTTACAGCAGCTTCAGCCCAAAGGGTAGAATCTGTTCACTTTATATTGCAGCGATACCTGTTTGAAAGGTAGCTCCTAGGTTCACTTTACATGACTACAGCTCCAGTTTGTAAGGGTAGCCCCAGGATTCACTTTAGCTTACTGCTGCTCAGCTGTGTCAGAGGTGAAGTGCAGCATCTGCAGCCCTGTCATCCAGAAAAATCCCTCCCTTCCTTAGTTTTCTAGTACAGAGAGGGCACCACCATCCTTCTCAGGGTGGTGTGTGAGGGCAGTGCATAGTAAAGGACCACAAGATCCATGATCCACTGGAACTACATGGATTCAGCCAGGGTGAACAACAAGTCATTCAACTCCAACATCTCACTGATGTGGTTGGTGATCTGCGTTGGACACTTACATCTTGTGGGCCCATTCATCCCTCAGCCCAGTGTCCCCAGCCTAAGCTGTTTCAGCTTTGGGGGTTGACATGAGAGGTGTGTGAGAGGAGGTCTTCACACTCTCACTCTGCCCTGCACCCCTCTTACCCTTACTGCAGGCTTCCCCAACCTCGGCCCTCCAGATGTTTTGAGACTACAATTCCCACCATCCCTGACCACTGGTCCTGCTAGCTAGGGATCATGGGAGTTGTAGGCCAAAAACATCTGGAGGGCTGAGGTTGGGGAAGCCTGCCTTACTGCTTTTCTCCTCTGAGCTTGCCTCACCCAACTCACCTTGGAAGGGACTTAAGTTGGTCTCTTCCAGAGGAGAGGACTTTGGATCACCTGGGCTTGAGAGCCGAATCTGGAGTGGGTGGACAGGATTGAACCTCCTCAGGGACAGCTCTGCCTGTGCAGGTGCATTCTAAACCGGCTGGTGGTGTAGTGCCAGGAAATCTTCCCCCTGCTCACCTGCTTACTGCAATACAGGCAGGTGTCATAGCTGGATCTGCTGCCACTCCAACGAGATCCCAAACCACACTCTGCTGCTTCTGTGAGGACTAAGAATCTCTGCCTTTATTCTGGCTGATATGTGGAGGAGGGGCTGGTATCAGAGGTAGTTTTTCCTTTGCAGGGTGTGCTCCTCCTCTGCACCAGAATGCTGCTCCCTCTTTCAGGGAACTGTGAGGAGGGCTGTTCAAGAGATCCCTCTACTCAATTAAAGTGTCCACCAGCTCTCTGCAATCTACCTCTCAGTCTCTATATCTAATAAACTGACGTCCCCTCCAGTTTCAGTCAGAGGAGCTGCCAGTGGCAAACAACAACAACAACAATTTATTATTTGTACCCCGCCCATCTGGCTGGGTTTCCCCAGCCACTCTGGGCGGCTTCCAACAAAGATTAAAAATACATGAAAATGTCACACATTAAAAACTTCCCTGAAAAGGGCTGCCTTCAGATGTCTTCTAAATGTCAGGTAGTTATTTATCTCCTTGACATCTGATGGTAGGGCGTTCCACAGGGTGGGCGCTACTACCAAGAAGGCCCTCTGCCTGGTTCCCTGTAGCTTTGCTTCTCGCAATCAGGGAACCACCAGAAGGCCCTTGGCGCTGGACCTCAGGGTCCGGGCAGAATGATGGGGGTGGAGACGCTCCTTCAGGTATACTGGGCCGAGGCCGTTTAGGGCTTTAAAGGTCAACACCCTTTAAAGGTCAACTGCCCCATGCACTACAAAAAGAGCTGGAGGAGAAGTGGACTTGCTCTTGCTAACCCCTATAACCTCAGAAAATGGGGTAACCTGCCACTGCATATCATTGCTCCTCATGTCTACAGCAGTGAAAGTGCAATTCAGTTAGGTTGTGGTAGGGAACTCAAGTGGCCTATGGCAGTGGTGGCGAACCTTTTAGAGACCGAGTGCCCAAACTGCAACCAAAAACCCGCTTATTTTTCGCAAAGTGCCAACACGGCAAAGTTGTTGAGGTGTTTTTTTTGGGGGGGGGATTGCACAGGGATCTGGAGCTTTTTTAGGGGGAATGCAGAAAATAACTAACACCGCTAAAAACGCTGCAAATCGCTCACGTCAGCACAGCAAACGTGTGTCTACAACTTACCAACAGCACACCACCAGCTGGTTCACGGGTGCGGAACTTTAAACAATGTGCGCTCTACGGGACATTTACTGCTCGTAACAGCGTGCCCCCCCTGCAAAAACTCCCCCTGGCACCACTGCGGGCAGAGCACACTCTAAGGAGCACTTCCCGCTTGCACTGGCATGGGGGGAGCGGATGGCCACTGTGCTTGCTGGGCCAATGACTTGCGTGCCCACAGAGAGGGCTCTGAGTGCCCACTCTGGCATGCATGCCATAGGTTCTCCACCACTGGCCTATGGCAATGCTTGTGCCTTTGCCCCCACCTCTGCCACTGAGGCTGCCACACAGCTTGCTATCAGCAGCACCATGTATATATACCTGAAGATTAGGTGCAATAATGGATTGTTTACAATAGGAGGGTGTCTGTAGAATAATAATGATAATAGTGATAAATGTGTATTGTGTGATTGTTATGCTTATAACAGTGAGTGTACGTAAAATAGTGTTGCAGTCCAGTAGAACACATGGGCGGGTGACACACACACACACACACACACACACACACACACACACACAGACAGTAAAATTTAATAACAGAAATAATAATAGCAATGCAGAACATGGCTGATAAGTAGAAAAGAATTAAAAACTACATGAATACACTAAATTAACTTCTACTACAGCGCAACGAGCAGTAATGTGTGTCTGGCTGTTTTTCCCTGTCACACACAGAGAGAATTTAATAATACACACAAAGAATTCAGTAATAATGACGAGGCAGTCTATGACTAATAAATCAAATCACTTGAGACAGATTAAATAAAACAGACTGCACATGGAACTGAAAGTGAACTCCTCAGACCAGAGCTATTTTTAGGGGAAGAAAGATCACTGACAGACAGCAGGATTATATCAAAAGGAACAGTAAGGATGTTAAGGTTGGTAAATAAGGGACTGGACTGGAACGACATAAACTGGTAAAACTGGTAAAAAGGAACACATGGGCTAAAGAAAAGCCTGAAATGGTAGCACCTTTAAAACATTACTGGTTCACAGAGACAAATAGCATAGAACAAATAGCATAGAACAAGAAGCACATGAAAGTGAAGTTACTTATTTACTTCAACTCTTAAAGTACTGGGATTGGAAAGCCCTAGTTAAATAATTCTCTCTGATTGCAAGTTAGACCTGTCAGTCACAGAAGAACTTTCCCTTCTTTCCCCTCTCCCCACCCTGGCATTTTCTTTATGTGGTAAGTTTACAGATATTCATTTCACTTTTAGCTGATGCTTGTCTGAAGTGGTTTTTTATATCTGAAACACAGAGGTGTCACAAAGTGCTTTCAGGTGCTTCTTTGACTCAAACAATCCCAGATCCCCTCTGAAGTTTCCTGATTCAGTTGGGGATTCATCAGAATCCTCTGCATGACCCGATTGTGCAGCCCTGTCTAAGCCTATTGATATAAGTTGCTCAGTGTACTTTTGTAATTTCATGGGAGAGACGCTCATTAAACCTTCACACACACACACACACACACACACACACACACACACACACCCTTAAAAACACACCACCTGTTGCATTTCCTGTAGCTAACCATGATTATGGGTATATAAGTAAGAAATCTGCTGTCTAAGTGTAATAGTACCCTGTCTTCTTTTCATCAGATGTACCATACTTGGCTGTGAGGAATCAGGAGGCCTTTGTAACTGGCCAATATCTTTGTAAGAGACACGTCCACAAGAAGAAGAGACATGAAGCCATTGAGGGGCTGTCATATTTAATTCTGATTACTCTTTCTCATCTGCCACTATTCTAAATTATGTTGGAACAGTGCCAGATAGTTCTCTCATTGTCACTCTAATGGGATTTAGATTGGTTGTTCTGATTACACGTTCTCCTCCTCCTGTTTATGCTGTTTTAGATCTTGTAAGGGATGTATCAAATAACTATTTTAAGTGCTCCTTAGGGATAGAGCAGAACTGACAACATGCATGTGTGTGTGTTTTAAAAAGCAAGCATATCACTCTTTTGTACTGTTGAATCATTGTGAAGCAGCTTTCTAAATGAAAGCAGATAAACACCACCATTTTGCCTTTGAATATCCAGCTGCAAATATAGCTATCTTTCTAGCTATTCCTTTTTTATTTATTAATATATATATATATGCCACCCTTCCATGCAACTTGCAGGTTGAATAATTTAAAAAACAAAACAACAAAGTAACTTAAAAATCAGTATAAAAATAAAGCAATACAAAATGAAAAATAAACAGTTGCATTTGCTTGCAACTGACAATACATCAGAACTGGTGCCAGCCTAGCTTCCCTGCAGCGAATATTCCATAACCTATACGATACATCATATTATATTACTTAGAGACAACTGTAATTAAGCTGTATATAAATTATCAAAATAAATAAAACAACTAAGTGGGGTGCTATCTATGTACCTAATCTATCAATGTATCAGAATCATAAGAGTCAATGTCCAAATACACATTGATTAATGAAAAGTAACCTGAAATGTAGGGACGCGGGTGGCGCTGTGGGTAAAAGCCTCAGCACCTAGGGCTTGCCGATTGAAAGGTCGGCGGTTCGAATCCCCGCGGCGGGGTGCGCTCCTGTTGCTCGGTCCCAGCGCCTGCCAACCTAGCAGTTCGAAAGCACCCCCAGGTGCAAGTAGATAAATAGGGACCGCTTACTGGCGGGAAGGTAAACGGCGTTCCGTGTGTTGCGCTGGCTCGCCAGATGCAGCTTTGTCACGCTGGCCACGTGACCCGGAAGTGTCTCCAGACAGCGCTGGCCCCTGGCCTCTTAAGTGAGATGGGCGCACAACCCCAGAGTCTGTCAAGACTGGCCTGTACGGGCAGGGGTACCTTTACCTTTACCTTTTAACCTGAAATGTGTAATTGTTACTGTAAAAGGTTTCTGTCAAGATTTTATTGAAAGTCTTATTCTTCTAATGTTAGACTTGCCTGCAGGTGGTAATGTGAGGGTTACCCTCTTTTCCTGTGAATCTGAGAGCCAAACTACATGTGATGCTCATGCAGCTTTACCTACTATATGAATTAATGAATAGCAGTTATATCAGAAAGGGGCTCATTGACAATGGAATTTCTGGAAGCATGCAGAAAGGAATAAGTACTTAACTGGCAGTATATTCCACTGTATTTCTGGAAGTCGCTTTTTATGTTGTGTGGAAGCTCATATATAATGTGGAAATTCGTGGTTGGGGAAGAGTGAAAATGGACTAAACTTGAAACAGTACATCAGGATGCAGGGACCATGGTGAGGGCCAAAATACCTCTGCCAGCTACCTAGGTATATTTATCCCATATTTGAGTCAGTCTGGGAGAGAACTGCTTTCAAGTAAGGAGGCAGAAACTGTGGAGTACATGTCTTTGCCCTACATACTCCTTTTCACATCTTCTCCCTCTTTATACAGTGAACAGGGTAGACATGTGGATGCAATACCTATCAAGTCTCCACTCATACTGTTGCAAGGCACCCCAATTTCAGAGTGGTGCGAAATTCCAGGGGTTCCAAGTGCTTAACCAGGGTTCGTGTTTCCTTTTGGAAATGAGGCACAGCGGAGACTTTGGTGTCTTTATGATATGTGGTTTATTTATACATATATACAACCTGAGCCTATGGTGGAGGGGTTCACAGCATTAACACACAACAAGGGTCTTCTTTCTCCCCATAGCCACCACCTTGGTTCACATACACAGCCCAGCTCACATACACTCAGGGTTTTTTCAGGGGGAACTTATAGGAACTCAGTTCTGGCACCTCTCAGATGGATTCCAGCACCTCTCAGGGTGCCATTGCCACTCTAACAGAATGAGGGAGGTGTTTGTGGTGCTTTCCAGCGCCTCTTTTTCTAGAAAAATAGCACTGCATACACTCAACTCTGGCTTTTGTCTTTCGAAGTGCCAGCTAGATGAGGAAGGAAGCCCACCCATTTTCTTTCTGGCACAGAGCAGCTTCCTTTCTTATACTAATGACTCATACTTAGGACCATTACCAAGAAGCGGGCCTGGCTATTCCTACAGTAGAATCCTACATTAGATTTTAACCCTTGCTGGATCCAGGAATTAGAAGGCACTCAGACATACAGCCTAACCATTGTCTCCTCTCCCCCACCCCCCAAACCCTCACATTATGTTTGTCATCTCTCACATAAATGTATGACCCATGAAGTACCAGAAGTTGGAAGAGAGCTGATATGTTTCAAAAAAAGGCTAGTTTGATAGCATCTTATTGAATTTCTCAGTATGGTTTGGAATTTAGATATAAGCCTAGGACTTGGCTAGCACTTTGGTACTGTATTAAAGATATGGGGAAAGAATGAGAAATCATTAAAGGTTTTTAGGCTATGATTTTAAAGCTATGCTGCCTGTCATTATTTCATCTCCGTTAGTACTGCAGAGGACTTACTTGAAAGGCTGTGGCATTAGACTGGATGAATTAAGGCAATCATACTAACCGCTGCCTTTATATTCTTAGTCCTTCAGTCCAAAGGTTCTTTCTTTCTTTGTTCGGAGACCATTTCTTCTTGACAGGATTAGCCATCCTTAATGAGACAGAAAACCCCTCTTGGGGTTTGACAACTATTATGTTTTCTTCTTCTTATTGAAAGGAGACATGTTAGACATGAAGGGAGAATGTAACAACAACAAAGGAAGGGAAAATATATATCTGCCGTCATCATCTATGTTTAGTTTCCAAACAATTCTTCAAAAAAATTATAGATATGAACTACTCATTTACCCTTTGTGATGTCTATAGGCTAGCTTCATTGGTTGAAATCATGGCTATTACTGGAATGGCGTTATGAAAGGTGAAATTGTCACCACTGACTAAGCTGGACTATTAAACAGCAGGTAAAAAGCAAGACATGGGAAGAGAAAGCTGGTAGCACAATAGAAAGCAACATCCAGGGTGTAATCACAGTTCAGGATTCAGTGTCAGACGTGATGATGTTCCTTCATTCTTCTTTCACATATATTCTGAACAGCCTTCAAGAATGTGATGACTATCAGAGTTTTAGGAAGCTTGTGCGTAAGACATTAATACAAAAGCTGCATTCCTACCTATACTGAGGTTTGCAATGCTTGAGGTTTCTGATTATCTCCAGAAAACCAACTTTTTCCCATCAGAAGCTCCTAGATAGTTATGACTTTATCATTTTCTAGCTCATTCGCTGACACTGTATATAGTGCATGAATCTCGTCTTCTTGCCAGCTTTCATTAGATGCTTTTTGTTTCAGAAAGGTCTTACTATGCTGCTTGAAGTTTTCACTGTATATATTTTAATGGTGAGGTGCACCTAAGGTTGCTGGTTTTTTTGTGGTCAGTTTCCTTCCTTCCTTTTAGCTTCCCTTCCTTTCTAACAAACTGTGACCCATTCTTCTGTGGGTGCTGACAGATTTGTGTGTGTTCAATGGGTCTTTTTTTTTTTACTTTCATTTCTGAAGAGACAAAGTCCCTCTGCTTACTCCAATTGTACTTTTAGCTGGGGCCAGATAAGCTAAGGGGAGCCTAAAGGCATTTGCAGTACATTGTTTGAATCTTGAAGGATTTTAATTTAGGGTCACCTCTCTGGAGGTGTGATATTAATGAAACAACCAAACCCAAGATATATTTTTCATGCTCCGTTAACAGAATTTTTGCTGGATAAAATCGCCAACATATTTTTAAGAAAGGCTATAGTGCAAAAGGTATCAGAGATGACTTAATGAATCCTTTCTCTCTTTTTTTGCTTTTTTACAGTACACTTCTTTCTACCTGACAAATAAGGCACCTTTTTCCAAATATGCTTTGCAATGTTGTGGGTTGTTTTTGCATTTTAAGTGGTAATGCCCAGAGGCAATCTTGTTCAGCCCAATAATGTTACTTCTGAATGCTGAGCTGGCAATTTCATTTCTGCTTTCAGCTAAGCTCAACCAATAGCTTTCTCCCAGACTGCTTAATACAAAAAGTAGGAGTGAATTTTCAATCCCCAGAGAATTTTTCCCCCATCTGCAACTGCTAATGGAAACGTGCCTCAGAGGCAGTATAGCACAGCTGGGAATTTAGGCTTGTCTTCTCAAAGAAATCTGAATACAAACCTATTTAGCTCCACACAGCATGTTTACTAAAAAGCATTGTGCTGTCCACAATGCAAAGGAATGTATGTGGATGGGCAAGCTGGAAATTACTAAATACAAAAACCCTATGAAAAATAGCAGTGGAAGCTAGTAAGGATTGTTTTTGCATGTTGTTTCAGGTGCTAAAGTTGACCTTGCAGTGAACAGTAAAAAAAAGGACATAACTTTTATTTATTTAGAGAATTTATATTCTTTTGTTTGTAAGTGTGTTTGCAATATGAGGAAACATAAATATTATTACACCATTGCATGGAATAACACTGTTTTGGTTTCAGAACTAAAATGTTAGTTGTGTGTTATGGTTTTGCTGTATAATTGGTCCGGTTCATATTTCTGAAGCACCCAAAGAAATATGTATCCTAATACATGACAAACAATTCTGAGTAGAATAGAGTTAAATAGGGATATGGTTTTCCAGATATTGTTGAATTATAGCTTTTATCAACCCTAGCCATTGGCCATCCTGATTGGGGCAGATGGAAGTTGGAATTCAGCAACAGGTTTTCCACTCCTGGACTAAAAATGGCTCATGACTCTTTTATACCAGGCAAGGAGAGAATGAGAGGGAGGGAGAGAAGAGAGAAAGAGAGAGAGATTTTCTAAGAGAAGCAGATTAAAAAACAGAATGGATGAGAAGAAATATCATGGAAACAGGAAGCCAGATAATGGGTATTATAGGAGAGAAGGGATCAAACCTACCAATGTAAGAAGTGAAAATTTTCATGTAACACAATTTCTTAAATATTAGAGGAGCAGCATAATGAGCCATTATATAGAGGTGAGGATTAGGGATGTGAATCCTTGTTCTGAGCTTATTAAACCACCATGCAGAGAGATACTAGAGTTGCCTCCATTCTTGCTGCCCTAATCCCATTGCCAATTGTAGAAAATGAATTTAAGGAATATCTACAGTGTGCTAAAGTAGGCCAGTTTAAAGAAGGATAACCCTCATGGAAGAAAATAACATTTTACATTTACTGTTGGGCAACCACTCCTTCCCACCTTATCAGATCTTCTGAAATCTGGCAACAGCTCTATCAAAACTGTTTCCAGAAAGTGCCAAGGAAAAATCCCATATGAACCTGCAGAGGAAAAACCAATTTTGGAAGAAGAACCACCACCACCACTCAGAAACAAGTCCAGTGAGGTCCAGTTTGAGTTACGCATTGCAAATACCCATGTGCTTGAAGATCTCCTGTTGTAATAAATGAGATTGAAAACTGCTTGATTTCAGTAGGATCATGCCCAATGTTAATTATAATTATTGTCATCAACATCATCAAATCTATAATCACTGGAGGGAAAGTACTGATTCACTAAATCTGAAGTGCTTGTTATGTATCCCAAACTGGTGATTATAACCATGATGTTCTGTCACTGAACATTACATAATGTCAACAACAACCTTCAGAAAAGGCAATAGCCATGTTATCTTAGGCCTCTCAGTCTTTTTCAACTAAGAAGGTTGAGTGCTTACTTTGAATGCAGAAGGGTCTAGACTCTAGGTCAGGGGGTCAGCAAATTTTTTCAGCAGGGGGCCGGTCTATTGTCCCTCAGACCTTGCGGCGGACTATATTTTTTTGGGGAGGGGGAAAATAAATTCCTATGCCCCACAAATAACCCAGAGATGCATTTTAAATAAAAGCACACATTCTGCTCATGTAAAAACACGCTGATTCCCGGACCATCCGCGGGCCAGATTTAGAAGGCAATTGGGCTGAATCCGGCCCCTGGGCCTTAGTTTGCCTACCCATAAGGTAAAGGTAAAGGGACCCCTGACCATTAGGTCCAGTCGTGACCGACTCTGTGGTTCCGGCACTTATCTCGCTTTATTGGCTGAGGGAGCCGGCATACAGCTTCCGGGTCATGTGGCCAGCATGACTAAGCCGCTTCTGGCAAACCAGATCAGTGCACGGAAATGCCGTTTACCTTCCCACCGGAGTGGTACCTATTTATCTACTTGCACTTTTGCTCTAGGTTAATTCTCTTGTTTAAAAGATCACAGGCAGCCAAGCAAAGAAAGACAAGGCCTTGGAAAACCACTGCGGGCTACATGGATTACTAGACTGATTTGGTGTAAGGCACCTTCTTGTATGTTCACAGTGCAATAAATTCTGTGCACTGATCTGGACATTGAAAATTGGGAAAAGAAAGGCTTCTGTGTTTGTGTGTATAACTTTTCAAGCAAACCTCACAAAGCAGTTTACATAAAAATGACAAAACAATAAGACCCGGTTTATAACAATATCATCTACAATATAGTTTGAAAAGTTGTTTGCTTGTTATGCCAAATTTGCATTATGGTTCCTGAGATCAAGAAGCAGGTTTTCATCTATGTTTGGATACAACCGGATGCCATTTTGAATCAAGATGGCAGACCTAACCTTCCAAAATTGCATTGGTTTTAACCATTGATGTGTGAATTATTGTTGTTGTTTCTTGGAATGCTTGAGTAACAGCAGGCACAGGCTACAAGGTGGGGAGAAACTTTTAGAAGCTGGCACTACCATGATGGGACTCCCATCAGGGCAAGATGGTTCATGAGTAGCCCTATGGTGGCAGCTGAAGGAGGAATAGACCACCCTCAGTTAGAACATTTGGGAATTAGATGGTGGGCAGCTCTCCAGGCTATTCTATCTTCTCTCCTTTTCTCCATCCTTTGCAGGAAGGAGTAGAATACCAGGATTCCACCTCTACTGGAATACCAGGAGCTAGACTGAAACTAGCTACATATACAGCTTCTCAAAGTAGATTTTCTTATTTTTGTATAATGTGAACATGGTGTATTTATTTGTAAAATCTTTATACACCACCTTCCAGCCTTTAAATGGGAGCACCAAGGCAACAAATACCTTTATAGTGCTTGAGAGAAAGAACATCTTAAAACAATTATTTCATCAAAAGCAGAGGATTAAAGCCTCATTTTAAAACCTGCAGAAGTTCGGCAGAATAAAAGTGTCTTGGCTGCCTGCCTGGAAACAGTGAAGGACAGGGACAGCAAACCCTCCCTCAGGAGAGAGTGCCTTAATCGGAGTGCTGTCACTGAAAAAGTCCTGCTTTGGGTCTCCTCCTATGGCACAGTAAGGCTCCAGATAATAGGCTGGCTCACATGGTATATTTGTAAACGGCTTTGACACTTCTTCTTTTTACAGTTAAGTGGTATACAAATTTTATGAAATAAATAAATAAGAAGAAAATATTTGCAGCTGAACCTGCGGTAGAAATCTGAATTATGATGACAAGAATAATAATAATAATAATAATAATAATAATAATAATATGCCCTTAAGACAGGATTAGTAAGCAAAAAGACCAAGGGAAAGCTTTCCCCATTTCCTCCCTTCTTGATTTTGTATTGAGATCAATTTGGGAGAGTCAAAATCAGGGGTCGGCAACCTAAGGCCCATGGGCCACTAGCGGCCCATGGGGGTTGTTTAACCAGCCCATGGACCCCCCTACCCGCTTGGGGAGCTCCCGTGTGCTACACTAAACCAGCGCAGAGCAGAGTGGGGACCGCCTTCTGTGACGCTGGCCGGCTTCCCATTGGCTGCAGGAAGCTCCTGCAGCCAATGGGAAGCTGTGCAAGCCTCCTCTGCGCTGGAAGGAGCGCCGGAAATAGCGTTTGCGCATGCATGCATGCGCGTGCACACACTCCGGCCCACCACGGTGTCTGTGGGACCGTGAACCAGCCGAAGCCACAAAAACTTTGCCGACTCCTGGTCAAAATGGTTTGGGAGAGTCAAAATAACTTCAGGATTGCTCTCCTGTACAATTTCAGAAACGTCTGTTATATACTTATGTATGTATTTGCCTTGTATATCTATGAACGTTTATTCTATATTTGGGACCTTAGAATTCTTATAACACTGGGAAACAGAAATCTAATCGGACACCCTTTAAATTTTTTTATTTTTTTTTAGCTGTTTTACAATATTTTTTTTTTAAAAAATGAGAAAATGACTATGAAAGCTCAGGTTTTTCTAAAATCTAAAAGCATAAGGTTCTCTCATTATTGCTGGAAAGAGGCCTTGTGCCTACCTAATGCTGTTCTGAAACAAAACAAAGCAAAAAAAGAGCAGAGCAAAGCAAAGCAAAACAAAACAAAGACTCAGTTTCCAAGAAGGGCATTATTTACACCCCAAGTTTACAAGATATGTAGCATTGCCTGGAAAATAACTAACCCATAAGTTTATTTTAGAGAAAATAGTAATTTTAGACCTTGCTATTATTCAATGTGTGTGTCTAGACCACGGAATACTGTAATACCTCAGGAATGTAGCACATAAATAGCTTATCAACAAGACCAGAGAAAAGAGAAAAGAGAAAAGCATGAACCTACATGTTATTGTGCAAATAAAACCACAGTCACAATTCTTTGCAGTATTTCTAACAGGAACTCTGAATTGCAAAGACAGACTAGTTCAGTCCCAAAGAAATAAATTATTTGAACGGGAGTTTTAGCGGACTTCAGAATGCAATATTTAATTGTATGAAAAACTGTACCAGAACTAGTTTAACTACGGACTAGTCTATATGTTACCTTAATCAAACAGGGACTATGTCAAATGGCCTCTGCATGAAATTTTATGAACACAGCGGTGGAGGCAGAAGCTGCTCTGCTTTTGCTCCCATAGGTTTCCCAGGACAGGCGGTGGCAGGGATGGGCAGAGGTGTGCCGCAAAGTGCTCAACACAGCACAAAACTGCCAGGTGGAACAACTGCTGCTACTCCCATCTCTGCTAACTAACTAACAGAATGCTTCTGGGCAGTGGCGTAGCGTGGGGGGTGCAGGGGGGGCCGGCCGCACCGGGCGCAACATCTGGGGGTTAGGGTTAGGGGGCGCAAATCCACGGGTTAGGGGGTGCAAATTACTTGCCTTGCCCCGGGTGCTGACAACCCACGCTACGCCACTGCTTCTGGGTCCTACTATGTTAATTGCAGTTCAGCGTTCTCCGTATTGTCTTCCTATATTCTGTTTCGCTTTTCAGTTACCTGAGTTGTGGCTCCCCCATTCCACTTCCCAACCCCCAATTAAAAAGAATTGCAGTAGCATAGTGAGTACAGAAAAGTACTACTGAAACTTTTAACGGTTCCTGTGCCTTTAATTAAAAGTCCACCATTTCCAGGCCTTGACCTTTCTATTGCTTTGTGTTGATAGTGGTGGGATGATTAGTGATAGTTTCTTAATTGCCCCACTGTTCATTCCTGTTCCTCTTGGGGACAGCACTTTCGCTATTAGTTCCTTAGCATTACTTTTTTCTGTTCAGTTTTAGATCAAAATTTACTGTGAAAAATGCAAAGAGATAGAGATAGGAAATAGCCTAGTAAAGCTTTTGTTACCTCCAGAATAGGGGGGGGGGGCGGTATTCAAGGGACTATACAAGACTAATTCTGAAGCCTTCGTTCACAGGAAGCAACAAAAGGAGCAGGACCAGCAAAAAAGGAATATATTTTTAGAAACTGCTCCCCTCCTTAATTTCTGAGCAATACTATCAGTAGAAAAATGCATTGTTTAATATTGAAGTATTTAAACCACCAGCAGCAACTGTAATTCTGTTTTCTATTTTTTTTTAAAATGAAAAGGAGAAAATATATTTAATCAATATATTTAATCAAACTTAAAATAACAAAATAAAATAACAAAATAACTTTTTGGCAGTGGCAGAGACAGATGGAAGGATACCTCCACATCTTCTCCATAACAGCAAATTAGGAGGTTGGATCGCTCTGCAACACCCCATCAATTACAGATAGGTAGCCGTGTTGGTCTGCCATAGTCAAAACAAAAAAAAATTCCTTCCAGTAGCACCTTAAAGACCAACTAAGTTAGTTCTTGGTATGAGCTTTCGTGTGCATGCACCCCATCAATTGAGTATGATGTAATGAAGTCTTCAGTGGGCATGTCTCAAGAACAATTCCCAGTCATAATTAACATTGGGCAGTACCTTTGCTTAATGGACATTATTTGTGAGTTATGATCGCATAAAGATCTCAGCCATGGGGAAGGGAATTGCTGGATAATGTAGTGCTGTGTGGAAACTCCATTTCACTTTCAGCCAATTAAAGGGAAAGCTGCAACCACAGTAATGACTGGTATCATGAATATTGGGGGGGGGGGGTGGATTAATTGTGATCCCAGCCATCTTTGCACTAGTTCTTAATGATTCATTTCACTAAGTTTAAAGTGAACTTTGTAAATTATTGCTGCCTAAAGAGTTTTACTGGTAATCTTTGCTTCGTGATTGAATTCTCAATCCCATAGAACAAAATACAGGCACAGGCACACACACACACACACACACACACACACACACACACACACACACTCACACTCACTCTTTATTTGCATTAGCCACTAGCCACAGCAATAAAATAAAATGTGATATACTGATGATGGAGCTAAATGCTTAGCCATACAAAATGCGTTCTAGAGGTTTACATCAATACAAATGACAGAATTGATACACCCCAACCCACCCCCTTTGCTCACAACTGACTTCTGTGCGACTGCATATATACGCAGCATCAGGAAACAATTACATAATTTACCCAGAAATGGAGGGGGAGAGCTGGAGAGTCCTTGCACCTCACAAGATGACCCTTCCCAGAGCCCGAAGAGGACTTCAGTGAGGGCCGAGACTGGAGTTACAGCAGGGTTTTGTTTAGGCTGCTCAGCCTCCCCGCCTAACAGCTGGTGTGTGAGGTAGCACAGCAGCAGCAGCCGCTTTCCCGTGTATCCTCTAGTCTCCTGCTAGCCCTAGAGCTTCTATTCCAGTTGTGGATATGTTTCCTGCAGTATTTTTGATCTGGATTGGGGAGCGAGAGTGGCAGGGAGAGGCATTTAGGGCTGCCTCCCCCCTTATGCGGACGCGGGTGGCGCTGTGGGTAAAAGCCTCAGTGCCTAGGGCTTGCCGATCGAAAGGTCGGCGGTTCGAATCCCCGCGGCGGGGTGCGCTCCCGTTGTTCAGTCCCAGCACCTGCCAACCTAGCAGTTCGAAAGCACCCCCGGGTGCAAGTAGATAAATAGGGACCGCTTACTAGCGGGAAGGTAAACGGCGTTTCCGTGTGCAGCTCTGGCTCGCCAGATGCAGCTTTGTCACGCTGGCCACGTGACCCGGAAGTGTCTCCGGACAGCGCTGGCCCCCGGCCTCTTGAGTGAGATGGGCGCACAACCCTAGAGTCTGTCAAGACTGGCCCGTACGGGCAGGGGTACCTTTACCTTTACCTTACCCCCCTTATGCAATTTTCACTTCTGCTTGTGGGGTGTCAGAATGTAACCTCTGTGTAAATGGGGAGTTGCCTGAATGAAAAAGGAAGAAGCTGTGTGTTGTTTTTCATATGAGATAAATAAGTTAGTAAATTCAGCCTGAACTAACTAACTAATTAACTCAGGCTCCTGATTAGGACCATATCTGCTAAGTTTCAGCATCAGATGTTCCTGGACTGTACACTTAGGATCACAGGAAGTTGCTGAATACCTAGTCAGACTATTGGTCCATCCAGCAGTATTGTCTATATTGACCAGCAGTAGCTGTAATAGGTTTCAGACAAGACTCATAGAATCATAGAATCATAGAGTTGGAAGAGACCACAAGGGCCATCGAGTCCAACCCCCTGCCAAGCAGGAAACACCATCAGAGCACTCCTGACATATGGTTGTCAAGCCTCTGCTTAAAGACCTCCAAAGAAGGAGACTCCACCACACTCCTTGGCAGCAAATTCCACTGTCGAACAGCTCTTACTGTCAGGAAGTTCTTCCTAATGTTTAGGTGGAATCTTCTTTCTTGTAGTTTGGATCCATTGCTCCGTGTCCGCTTCTCTGGAGCAGCAGAAAACAACCTTTCTCCCTCCACTATGTGACATCCTTTTATATATTTGAACATGGCTATCATATCACCCTTTAACCTCCTCTTCTCCAGGCTAAACATGCCCAGCTCCCTTAGCCGTTCCTCATAAGGCATCGTTTCCAGGCCTTTGACCATTTTGGTTGCCCTCCTCTGGACACGTTCCAGTTTGTCAGTGTCCTTCTTGAACTGTGGTGCCCAGAACTGGACACAGTACTCCAGGTGAGGTCTGACCAGAGCAGAATACAGTGGCAAAACTGTATTCTGCTCTGTATTCAAAACTGAGTCAAAGAGCTGACTCTTTTCAGCTCTTTCTGAAGGTCCTAGAAATTAATCTCAAGCCTTTCGGCAAATCACCTGCTCTGATGCTGAGCTATGACTCTTCCCTTGAAATGATGCTGTTCCCACTTGGTCTTGTGAAGGCCATTATATTAAATGCAGGTAATGCACACAGAATTGTTTACATTTGTGGCCCATATATTTTATTTTCTTCAAGTGTCTAATGCATAATGCATGAAACGGGCAGGGGATCTTGATCTTGAATTTTATGCTTATGTTATCATAGATTTTTCTTCTTCTTGTGGCATTGAAGGCTTTTATCATCTGGCACCAACAAGAAGAGAATAAGGCCTCGGGAATATTTAGAATCACTTCAAAGACAACAAGCCCAATGCTTTAAGAAAATTGAGGCTGACATAAATGCTGTAGGCAAAGGCAAGAGCCAATGAAGTGTTGGCAATACTGCTGAACCACCAGCAAATTCTGCGTCCCGAGAAATGCTTTGATAAACAAATTTGGAGAATACTCTTTCCTCCTGCACATCTGTTTTATGGCTGACAAGTAGATGCTCTGTGTGGAAAAGTCCATTACTGAATGCTGCATCGCTTCCATATACACACAGCCACCACTTTACAAACACAATGCATTCCCTGGAAATCATTTATTAGGTGAGCTTTCTCATAACGAGTCAATGATTTCCATTTATTCCTACAGGAAGATTTTCTAATGCATTCCCTGCCACCCAAAATGCAGGGAGAAGCCCAGGAAAATCCCATTAAAAATGCTCTCTGGTTTGTCTGATTGCTCCACCTCCCTCTCTCCCTCTGTTCCTCAGCCAATCAGCAAAAGGCAAACAAGGAAGTAAAAAATGTTTTCTGTTCAGATATCTGAATCTGCAGTGCATATCTTGAGATTTGGGTCCTGATTCCCTTGTGTTTGGAAAAGTGGGTTTTTTTGTTTTTTGTTTTTGTTTTTTTGCATATCAAACCTTCATAAGGCAGGACCTATGTGCAGTTTAAAGTTTGATACCCGCCTCCTCTGGTTGTTTAAGAACATGCAAAGGACTGTTTCACACTCTATCGACAATCCTTCCCTGTTCATTGTGGAAGAGGAGCAAATTTGCCTCAGCTGGTCAGTGTAAAGGCTGAAGACTGGCAGGAGCTCCAGTGCACCAGAGTTGCACTGGAGTTTCAGCTGAGTTTGGGGGAACCACTTCAAGTATCCATTGTGTTGAGCTATTTCAATTGCTTTTGTTTGATTTGCTCATTGCAAACAGCTGAAAGTCTGTAAATTTTGCTAATAAGCCTGATTTGCAATGGAGGTTCAATAATTTCAATTGCAACTGTATTTGCTGCACATCTTTTTAATATGTAATATATGAAGCAATGGCTAAGACTTCAGACTTGCGTTCATTCACTGTACACATTATGAGGTCCACTTGCACAGTAAAGTCAGTCTGGCATCCTTGCTGATATCTTTTAGGTGCTGGTTGTAGACTTGCCTTTCCCTACAGGCCTGAGCTAATTCTGTGCTGTTGTTGGTGTGCTTCTGAAGCTTCCTATGGCTGTTGTGTGAGGCTGTTTTTGGTACAGCATATGAAAAAGGACACGGGACACAGGTGGCGCTGTGGGTTAAACCACAGAGCCTAGGACTTGTCTATAGAAGGTCGGCGGTTGTGGCCAACTCTGGGGTTGCAGCGCTCATCTCGCTTTATTGGCCGAGGGAGCCGGCGTACAGCTTCCAGGTCATGTGGCCAGCATGACTAAGCCGCTTCTGGCGAACCAGAGCAGCGCATGGAAATGCCGTTTACCTTCCCGCTGGAGCAGTACCTATTTATCTACTTGCACTCTGACGCGCTTTCGAACTGCTAGGTTGGCAGGAGCTGGGACCGAGCAACGGGAGCTCACCCCGTCGTGGGGATTCAAACCGGCGACCTTCTGATCGGCAAGTCCTAGGCTCTGTGGTTTAACCCACAGCGCCACCCGTGTCCCTTAATTTATATAGATAGATGATAGTAAATCCCATTGAATACAGTGGGAGTTATTTCTGGGCACACATGTATAAGATTGGCCTTCAGGAGATAGGGTAGATCTTAGCTACAGCAGCTTGTGTTTTGTGTTTTGATTGAAGAAGACTCTAGAGGGCAGTTCACTACTATTAAAATACTGTGCAAAACAAATTTCCTTAACTTTGCTACCATTGTTTATTATTAGAATAAATCTTGTGGATGGGAAACACTTTCTAGAAATGTGAAGACATGCAAAATAAAAACTAATATTACATTTTTATTAAATAATGTCTGAATCCTTTAGTGTAAAGGGTAGAAGCAGAAAAATTACCAACCAACCAAAATATTTCATTCAGTTCGAATCCATGCTTTTTAAAGCATGCCAATACTACGTTGGCATTTTAGAAAATAATAATCTTTCCCTAAACTTTGCAAGCCTGAGGACAGGAGTTGTAACTATTTTTGTTGAGTGCTGAGTTCAGCATGTTAAATAAATAAAGCATCCTTACAATAATAGCTATTATACGCATAATCAACATGCTGTTTCTTGAGTGTGCTGCTCTCCAACCCAACATCTGCACTAAGAATGTGTACAGATAATTCAGATAGCAGATTCCGTGCTTTGGGGGTGGCATTTGGCCAAAAGGGAATTAAGCCCACTACAGAGCACATATTTATAAAAAGAAATATCTTCTTTTAGTGCTAGTGTAGCAGTGTGGAACTGTGAGGACTGCACAGCCTGTGCTGGTCCAAATCCACTAAAAAACCACAGTATGAATATGTTGGGGGACAGGCAAGGACAAATCACTGCAAGACAGGGCATTTGTCTTTGAGAACTGGATAACCTTCAAGACTACCATCTGGATATAACCAAGGGCTGTTTTGGGGTCAGGCACAGAGGGCACGTGGTTGAGAACTATGTCTTCTTGTTCCTAAGAAGAACAAGTAATCTTCGCCACCTTTCTCCAGTTTGCATCAAACTAGAATTGAGTGGTTGGTGCAGATGAGCAGGTGTCAATCTACTATGAAACTAATAAAGGTTAAGCTTCAAGGCCTCTAATCCTGAGAGGGTCTCAGAAGAGACTTTATTCCACATTTTGGGGTCTAGTACACTCAATTTGAGTCACATAACTCAAATTGGTGCGCGCTCTCTCTCTCTGTATTTCAACAATCCCAAAGTTTGAGTCAGTAGCACAGATGTTGCAAAGGTGGAGTGTCACAGTAAGTTATCAGTTCAAAGAATATTTGCACCTTAGGAAATCCCAGAACATAGAAGAAAGCACACCATCTAAAATGCAATGTGTATAAATTCTTCAGCTTTTTTGTGAGCAACACCTAACTGAAGTGTTCCCCGATATATTACCATGCGATCGGCAAGTCCTAGGCACTGAGGTTTTACCCACAGCACCACCCGCGTCCCTGATATATTACTACTGTGCTTAAGGTGCCTATCACGTGCTGAGAAGCAGAATGGGATTTTTCAAAGCGTCCTTTATAAAGAACAAATTTTGGTCTACCATGACTAAAGAACACTTAAATTCTTAATGCATATTGTCTCTAGAAAATGACATTGCAAGGAAGCTCTCATATGACGAAACTGTACATGAATACGATGCTTGAAAAACTAGGAAAAAGAGTATTTTGAAAAATGTGCTTCATGTAGTATGTGTTCTCATAGGTGTCTAAAATAAAATATTATATTGACTGCGGTCTTTTCTATCATTTATTTCATCATTCTATGATGCCTATATATAACATTTCCATAATTTTCATCTCCAAAAGTAAAAAATTATAAGGCATAGGAATTTTTTATTCACACCTGTGACTTTGACATGTGAGAGATGTGAGATGTGCAACAATTTTAATCAAAATCTGAGATGTAGTGATTATTTATATTATATTATATTTATTATATATATATATATATATATATATATATATATATATATATATATATATATATATATATTTATTTATTTATTAGTGGTGATATGTTGTAGAACAAGCCCATTTAAGAAGTGGTTACCCAGATCTCATTGCTAGTTGCGAAGAGGCCCCCATCTTGGAGAAAAGGTGGGATATAGAGTTGTACCTTGGATCTCAAACACCTTGGCTCCCAAACAAATTGGCTCCCGAATGATCAAAACCCAGAAGTGAGTATTCTGGTTTTCGAACAATTATCGGAAGTCGGACATCCGGCTGCGCTTTGATTTCTGAATGTTTTGTAAGTCGAACGGACTTCCAGAACGGATTCCATTCAACTTCCAACGTACGACTGTAAATGTAAAAATAAATATATTATATAAAAAATAAACTAAAGCTTGTATCAGCCCCGGTCAGCATGGCTAGTGATAAGAAATAATGAGAACTGTAGTCCAAGCAGCTAGAGGGCACCCGATGTGGGAAGGCTGAATTAAACACATATTAAATATTGCAGATAGCAACAAAGAGTGATTGATAATGGCTTGCCTAAGGTCACCTTGGGAGAGGCAAGATTCAAACCAAGGACTTCTTGATTTGTCAATCAGCCACTGCTCTAACTTGAATAAGAATGCTCAGAAGTACGATATTTAATACCAGCTCTTAACAGAACACTTGACGAAGCTGACATTGCAAAAATTGGTGATTCTACCACATAAAAAGATAATTGGGCCCAATGAAAGTTTTACAATATAAATGTAAGAAAAGAGGTAGAAGAGGATTCATCAAGCTTCTTCTTGTGGTGTGTGTGTGAGTGACAGACTTGTTTAGGTGTCTTGAGTGGAAAAACTTAACTAGATTAACATGAATTGTGAAGAAAGGCTTTCTGTTTCCTTTGAGCAAGTCTCAGCCTGTTCCTTTATTGCGGTGTTGACCCATTATTGATTCGCTGGATAATTACTTTGATTAAAGGCAGTGCTTCCCTACCTCATCCTGAAGAATGCTTTCTCTCTTGCTCCTGCTGTGGTCAGTCGATCTCCTCCCGATAGGACGCCCACACAGCCTTGCTTGTTCCCCTGGAAAAAAAACACACAGCAGAGAGCGAGCGATTTCTCTTCTCCACTTCCACCAAATGCCAGGTTATTGCCAAACAATGTAGGCAGCAAGAAGTGTTATTTTGCTGTTGATGGGAGCCCAAGGATGTCAAATTGTTATGGGCTTGTTTGAACATTAAGGCTTAGCTTTCATTATTAGACAGTATATAACTCATGAAGGGAATTGTGGCTCCCAAGGCTCCCATTGTCTTTCTTTCATTTTGATAAAAGCTTGAAGAATCACTTGGCTTTGCCTCTTTTCCAGCTGTGGTTTCCTGCCTGTTATATTCTGTGTAGCTCAGGCAATGGCCAGGGATGATGGGAGTTGCCAAAGATTCCCCATTTCTCTGCACCATTGGGCAGCCTCTTATGATCACTCAAGGGCTCTCAACAGAGGCCTGGGATATGGGAAAGGGGGCAGGGAGGAGGAAATCACAAAAATGGGTGGAAACACCTTGTGTGTACTGCACTCCCATCTATAATTAATCCTTCTATGAATTCTATTATTGCATCAGATTAAACTGGAGAGAACTGCCCAGGCTGGTGGCATTAGAAATATAGACCTCTGCACGATTCGTTTCTCCTAAATGTCATTTAACTAATGTAAAATGTCAGTTGCTACCCTTGCAATATTAACCAAATCAAACTGAAGTCAATAGTTAATAATTATGATAATAAATAATAATAGCCACCTCTTAGAAAATACCCAACTAAATGTTACTCAGTAGACCTGTTGAAATCAATTGAGTTAGATTATGCAAGTCCATTGATTTCATTCTAATGCAACGTTTCCTAATTCTGTCTCTGATATTTCTGCTTGCAGAAATACTGATTCCCTCTCCCGAACACTTATTAGATGTGAAATACATAAGAATGATAGAATGGTACATACTCCACTTTGTTCACGGGCTACAGCTGTGGAAGAAATATCTCACTTGCCCACTAAATCTTCCACTTTACTCACAATCTACAGCTTTGAGAGAAATACAGTATTCCACTTGCTCATATCTAACAGCAATAAGAAAACATTGAAGAAGAAGAAGAGTTTGGATTTGATATCCCGCCTTTCACTTCCTTTAAGGAGTCTCAAAGCGCCTAACAGTCTCCTTTCCCTTCCTCCCCCACAACAAACACTCTGTGAGGTGAGTGGGGCTGAGAGACTTCAGAGAAGTGTGACTAGCCCAAGGTCACCCAGCAGCTGCATGTGGAGGAGCTTAGACGTGAACCCGGTTCCCCAGATTACGAGACTACCGCTCTTAACCACTACACCACACTGGCTCTCAATTGTCATTTGTCTGTGATTTAAAAGTGCTGATTGTTACCAATTAGCACCTATGGAATAAACATTATATTTTGCCCGAAAACAACAGCTGTAAGAAAGAAGAATAACTGCAAAAGAAATGTTGAATAACTGCATATAGCTGTAAAAGAAATGCTGCCCACAATTAACAACTTTGAGGAACCATAGCAAATTTCTGACAGCAGTTGTAAAACAAATGCCACACACTATAGTTGTGAGGAAAACGTTGAACAGCTGTATGATTGAATTACATCTTAGTTTACTGCTATATAAGGAAAATTATATTATATGTGTGTACTGCTCTACACTTTGCATCAATAATTAACAGCTGAAAAAGAGTTTCACAACCACCCAACTGTTAGCAACTGTGGAACAAAATTATGTAATCAAATTAGCAGCTCTAATAGAAGTGTTGCCATTCACGAAAACAAACTGGCGTCTAAAGAAGAAAGAGAAAAACAAATGTTTTTATTCTAGGATGATTTAAGCATTAAGTGATGCTCAGAGAAGACCCATTGAAATAAATGGATGTAAATTAATTCCTGGATGTAAAGTTCAAGTGTCTCAATGGGTTCTGAGTATTATTTGTTTAATAGTGTGAGAGACTATAGTTTTCTAACTAAAATCAAGCTTGTTTAAAGTCATTCACCTGCTAGTAAATATCATGATTAACTTATTCCATAAATAGTTCAGGAAGAAACAGATTTGCACAAAATTTATGATGTTCATAGTTAGCAATGCTATTGAGTGTATTTTTGAAACTTCACTTCCTTTGTCATATAGCTCATCTATAACAGTGCTGGATGGGGATTACGGGAGTTGTAGCCCAAAACATCTGGAAGGCACTAGGTTGGTGAAGGCTGGTTTATAGTAAAGATTGGTAGCTAATCCCATGGTGTGAAGGATCTCACCCGATACAGTGGTACCTCAGGTTACAGACGCTTCAGGTTACAGATGCTTCAGGTTACAGATTCCGCTAACCCAGAAATAGTACCTCGGGTTAAGAACTTTGCTTCAGGATGAGAACAGAAATCGTGCGGTGGTGGTGCGACAGCAGCGGGAGGCCCCCATTAGCTAAAGTGGTACCACAGGTTAAGAACAGTTTCAGGTTAAGAACGGAGCTCCAAAATGAATTAAGTTCTTAACCCGAGGTACCAGTGTAATGTGTTCCAGGGACAAGGACCCACTACAGAAAAGGCCCTCACCCACATATGCTTTCTAGAATAACTGATCTCAAAAGCGGGCACATGAGAAGAACCTTCATTGCTGATTTTGGGGGCAGACTGCTATGCATGACAGTAATTAGTATCCAAAGTGCCTTTCCAAGTATGTCATATGTGCACACACTCATTGATAGCCATAGCATGTGGCAAGGCACTGCGTTGGCTTCACTCGGTTTCTTATTGAAAGTATGACAGGAAGTCTTCTTATTTAATTTTACAAATATTTATTAGGAAGAGTTTCATCCCACCCTTCAATAATATTATCAGAGTCTGCTCACCTTCTTTGGTGGGTGGTGTTCCAGCTGGACCACGGCCCACCTCAGTGATCCAGTGAATGGTAGGGTTGTGTGGTTTGCCTGCCTGCCATTGGCCATTGGCAACATGTCTTGGGCAGGTGTTTTCCAGGGATGGGCTTAGCCGGCCAATGAGCACCACCTGGGCCCACTTCCAGGGGGACAAATTGCGGTCTGCCCTCAGTTCCTTCTCACATAGTGCTGGCTTTTCAGCCTTCCAGCTGGAGCAGGGACTTCTCCAAAGTCTGCAGTTGGGTATGCTGGAGGCAGTGGCTGGCGGGACGCATACTCCTGTTCAGTTGCCTTTGCTCCATCATTAGTAGTTTTTTAACTGTGCTTGGATTAATTTGTACTGTGCATTTTAAGAGGTATATGTGTTTTTAAAAGGATGAACTTGCCTGTTATTACGTTTGCATTGTACACTGCTTTGTGAGGTCTTTTATGTCCTGAAAGGCAGTTTAGAAATCATGTTATAAGCCCCCCCCCCCATAACCCCACCTCTAAAATAAGCCGATTTGTTGATTCAACCAGTATGGACTTATATGTGGGTTGGGGCAAGATTCTCCCCTTAAACTTTTCTTTACAATTTTTTGGTTTCTGTCTAACGTTATTCCTGCAATATCTGGTTTCATTGGCTGGAAAATTGTAACAAAATTTTACATAGCTGGTACAGGAATTTTATTTGCATATAAAAATATACTCCTATAAAAATATGCAATTCTTTTTTATTGTTTTAAAAGACACACCAATGATTCAAAGCAATGTTTATCACGGTTGCCTCCATCCTTTCTTTCCCATTCCAAATCCCTCTCCTAAACTGGGTTCACCTTTATCCCATATAACTTTTATTGAACGAGCAGTTAGGCCCTTAGGTATATTTCCCACAAAGATGTATAAGTTTAATTTTAGGCAGTGCAATCTTCTTAGAGGAAAATAAATTAAGCATCGTGCCAAGTAAGGCCAGATATTTTAATAAAACAAGCCTTATATTTACATTTTCACAAGTCCTGTAGGTAGTAGTGCTTAATTACCATGAACACCATTATTTATTTAGAGCCTACAGTGTGCTAGATGCATTAAGTATGTATTACGAATGAAATTGAAACCAAGGAAGCATAGCTCTGGAATCTATGATAGGGAAGCAGAGGCAACAGCCTAGGGAAGCCCTTAAAACAGCTATGGGGGGAAGCGGTGGTCCTCTGGCATTGTTGGACCATAACTCACCATCCCTATCCATTGGCCATGCCAGCTGGGACAGATGGGAACTGGAGATCAATCACCTCTACCTTAAAACACGCAAAAGAGGTTGGATGTGTTTGTCTCTCCAGTTCATTCTCATTTAACGCCACTTTTTAACCTTTAAGGGGATTATAAAGTCCTTCCAGTGCCTGAGCATATTATAAAGAGGCAATCTATAAGTAAATAACATTTTTGAATTAAGTTGGTCACTTGGCACCTCATGGTCTTTAGGAAAAGGGGTAATCTTGGCCCTCCAGATGATGTTGGATTACAAATTCCATCATTATTTCCCATCCATGCTCACTGGGATTGATGGGAGTTGGAGTTCAACAGCAACTGTCACAGGCCCAAGACATTCAGATTCAGCAGCCACAATTTTGCCCATACATACAGACTTTTCTGTTTGTATCCCTTAGACGGGTCTTCCATGGCTCTAGAAGGCATTAAAATCTTTTTGCAGCTAATTAGCATGGCCCAGAATCCCCTTTTATCTATTCAGTGTTCCTTTTCTGCTTCATGTAATTCACATTGAATTAGCTGAGAGGATGAATGACTCTGCAGTAGGTAATTGTATTTTAAACAATAAGAAACCCAGGAATAAATTAATTTGAAGGCTGCAGATGCTTTTTAGATACATGATCATTAGCTTTTATACAGAGGCAACATCATCAATTTGCATGGCAAGCATATGATTTTAATTCTTTTACTAGTAAGGGAATCTGATTTTGTTTTGACAGCAGAATCAGCACACAAAGACATAACACTGGTAATGATATTCATTTTCCATTTAGTAAAACAAAAGTGGGAGTTTGAGGAGTCAAACAAATGCTTGAACCTAGCTGGATTGCGGATGTGAGGTGAACAAATAAAATCTATTAGGAAGTGTTATGAATAATTCCAGAAACTGCTTTAATTGGATAAGGTCAAGCAAGTGAGCTCACAGGAATTGAAATATAGTAAGTCTATTAAAGTAAACTTCAGCGCTTTATTAAAATGAGAGCCTTATTAAAAATAAATCAGTGATGCATATTAATACCATCTTTCCCATCTACCCCATGTCCTTGTGACTTGACTTCTCTTATGTACACATACCTGAAAAAAGTCCTTTTTTATATTTCTGCTGTTCCGTAATTTCCACTTTAGTTTGCAAGAGAGCAATTGTATATTAGTGATCAGGGGTCAACACACAACAGTGTTCAAAGAGAATCCCTAAAGAAGGCACGCAAGCCATCTCTTAAACTTAAACTTCTCCAACCCAATGCAGGTGAGAGAGGGTAGCAAGAAAATATCAATTACATTGCGAAGCTTTACAAGAGGACAAAAGTGGGAAGAGGATTGCATGTACTGAAAATCTTAAAAGATACAGCATATAGGACATGGGAAGTTTCATAGGCCTAAAGAAAGATAAACAGCAGCTTACAATTATCTAACTAAATTATTCACTGCAACATAATTCAGAAACCATACGTCTCCCTTCACTGCTTATAAGACAGTCTATTTGTTTGCTGGAATTTAACAATAGCGTATCTGATTGACAGGGCCCTGTTTCTTTCAGATGTCACTGTTTATGACAACCACTTATTTAACTAAAGTCCAACTTGTAGCGTTAATGAGAAGAAAAAAGTCAATATCTTGACAGGAAAATCACTACTTGTCAATCAACCTGACATAGTTCATTGCGTATGTAACATCGATAGAACCTACTTATAGACCTCCAATGATACATACTGATTTGTGGAAAGATACCTTCGAATAAAAACTGAAATTAAAAGAAGTTAAATGTAATTAAATTAACATTTGGTGCTTCTGGATGGGGGTGGGGGGAAGGAATGTTAAAACAAAACAAAAAATTCAGCCGTGGATGAATCTCTTTTTATGACTGATATAACAAATAAATAAAAACATCACAATGCAAAAAAGTCAGTATCTTTATATTTTGTGGTCCACTTGTCTCTTAGAAGTAAAACATATGATCTGATTTATATGGCTGTTTTCCACCACAATCACTTTTTATCACATGAATCAGCCTGAATATGACACTGAGAACAATGTGATCCATTTTATAAATGTTTTGCTTCCATGTGTTTTTTTCCTCCCCTACAGATAGTAACTTTATCCTTGCAAACGCTCAGGTGGCTAAAGGATTCCCCATAGTTTACTGTTCCGATGGCTTCTGTGAGCTTTCTGGATTTGCACGAACGGAAGTCATGCAGAAGAGCTGCAGCTGTAAATTTTTATATGGTGCTGAAACAAATGAGCAGATGATTCTTCAAATTGAAAAGTCACTGGAAGAAAAGATAGAATTCAAAGGAGAAATCATGTTTTACAAAAAGAACGGTGAGTATTATTTCATTCATCAGACATGCTGTGAATGTAGCCCTTATTCAGTGGTTATGTAACAACCACTATTTATTTTGCATATGAATGTTCAGAAGGCCACATATATGTATATGCATGAAAGTACACTCTAAAGTTGTGAAACTTATTATGAGTTTTTGTTAAATTCAGTCTAAAGTAGATTATATTCCACACTGTCCATAATTTGGGATTGTATTCAAATACTAACCCATGATTATGGTAACATGTAGCTTGAACTCATGAGACAAATTCACAATGCAGCTGATTCAATCTGTATTTCACAACTTGATTGTGTACCATTTGAAATTGTCAGCTGAGCTTGGGAGAACCCTCAATGAAAAATATTGTACTGGAGGTGGGATGATGCGATATGAGCAGTAGTGTTTGATCTGTGAGGTTCTTTTCAAACATAACATGATAATTATCATTTCAGTCACAGAGTTATGAAAACGCATGTTTGAACTGACCTTTGACACCCATGGCAAAATATACCGAGGTGTGTTACATGCCTACATTGAAATAAATAGGTGCTGGATAGCTCTGAACTTTGTGCGATAAGTCTTCAACCTGCCTGCACTTTAAAACAAAGTAAAGGACCCCTGGAGTCCTTCTTCTTGCTCTTAAAAGATCTGATTCTTGCTCTTAAAAGATCTGATTACAGTGCAAGTATTCAGCAAGTCTTCAGAGCTAATGGACTGCAGGCAACACCACATCTAGCCACAGGAATGCTTTATTTTTAAAATTGTAGTTGTCTCTGAAATTTCAAAAGTCAATTTGGAAGTTCCTGTTTGAAATAGTGGGGATTTTTTAAGAATTTCAACAGAAGCAAAAGGTGTTTCAATAAGGCTATAAAAATTCCTGAAGGTGGTTTCACATGTCTATACTAATGACACATAGCAAATGTTAATTGTACACATTATTTGGGATATTTCGATGAGGAAATGTGTCATAGTCCTTTGAAGAAGCAAGGTAGACATGTGAGGCTGATGGATAATGAAAAGGAGGAAGAGATTGCAGACTCTGTTCTTATTCCTGGTTTGCAAGTGAAAAAGATATAAAAAAGAAGGTAGCAGCAATAAGCAGGGAGAAGAGGGGAATGAACTTCTTTGCTGTGGAAATATATTTCAGCTCAGAACACAGTTCTTATTTGAAAAAAAAAAAGTATGTTCTGGAAACATTTCCCCAAGTTTTATACTGATGGAATTCTGTTAATTCTACTGGTGCTGGGAAAAGGGGATGTGTTGCCAATTTTCACTGATTCCTCCTTTCTGCATGCCTGTGTGCCCTACTCTGGCAGTTTGTGGGACCCTTCAAAACAGAAGGTGGCCCTGAGGGACATGGAGGAATCAGGAACTGGCAAAAATATCTCCTTTCCCCAACAGGAAGCCTCCATTGGTCCCAGTTCCCTTTGTGAACGGATAGAGGCATTCTGGAGGCCTTCTGTTTGCACAGGAGGGAATCTGACTCCAAATTCATACATGCCAAAGAGAGAAACAACGTTGTGTTTATGGTACTAGAGAATCATCTCTCTCTCTCTCTCTCCACACACCCACACCTACCCACACCATAAAGGGAAAGGCGTGAAGTTGCCAGGGCGTTAATGGAGTATACCTTTAAAATGTAGCATTGCAGGGATGCTTCATGAAAATTCAGCAGAATCGTGCCCTTTGACAGCATTCGCATTTGAAGGAAGACGTGCCACTGCGTCTCTAAACCATATTCCTGGAAAACTGATGCAAGAAAGATAATATGTAGAGATAAATAATTTACAAATACTGCCTGAATATGAGCAATCCTCTTGCACCAGTAGTTTCAGAGCCATTATGCATGTCAATGACTAAGCATTACAATATGGAAGGGTAGACAATCACTACTATAACACAACTCTCTGTTCATTTCGGTGGGGGCTGGCCAGCGAACTAGGCTATGCTATTCTGCAGCAGGAGAGCTTGGTGAATGGAGGAAGCAATGCAGTAACGTGTTTACTTAAGCATTTCTCAAGTTTTCCAGTTCAAAAAGGGGAGAGCCCACTGTGTGTCCAGAGTTTTTGAAATGGGAAAAAACCCCAGAAAGACCTAGTGCTTAGCCTTTGTACATTCACCCACCAGTTTCAGCAGGTTAACAGGAACGCTGTTATTCAGTTGCATACTTCCTGATTGTTGCAAAGTATCAAGTGGGGTCTTTCTACAGTTCCATTTTTAGATGGAAGGATAGCATTTGTCCACAGGTTGAAAACAAGAAATGGTTCAACATGGAAGAGCTAATTTCGCTGAACAAACACAGCCTCTTCTTCCTTTCAGCTATAAATTTGCTGTTGATGATGCAAAACGAAAAGAACCATAGTTGTTTGTTAATGACATGGAGAAATAGAGATTAGAAGCAGGAAAGGGGTACGACCTTTGGAATCTGCTTCCCAGGTTGTTTCATGGTACAGTCAGAGTGTTTGGAGTCAGATTTTCCTAATGATACAGACATACTGATCTCCTTTTAATATGCATTTCTTGCAGGTAGCATGCTTGGGGCAGAAGTGTCATTAAAATTAAGGTGATAGGATAGCTTTCCAGTATTGCTCTTACCTGGCAAAGAATTGGGGGAGAGAACTATTATTTACCTTTGTTGTTTCTATTGTAATGAAACTTGGGAAGGTACACAGTATAACAGTAATGGATGTAAGTTTTCATATGCAGTGGTGTTATTATTTTAATACGTTACATGAGCTATTTTAGAAGCAAAAAAGCCTTGGGACATAATAGGGAAAAAGTGAAATATTGTGAAACTGTTCTGTAATTTTAAACCTAGAACCAGGAGGAAGTTTGACTTCTCTAATTAACAGCCCTGACACACTTTCAGTACAGGCTTGCCTAGAGACCAAGCAGTGATTTCAGGCACATATCCGAATTCATAATACAGAGCATTTTAAACACTGAATAATAAGCACAGAACTGAGCTAGGTAAAATGCTATAAGGAAATATAGTAAGTATTTACTATAATGGCTACATTTTCTTGATATATTTTGTTTCTATTAGATATTGAACAGATATTCTAAAAGTGCTCTTTTATCCGGCAAGACAAAAACTCAAAAGCTCAGTTTGAAAACTCAGTTATATCTTTGCCAGTTGCTTTATACCATCAGTAAGTTTCAAGTTTATTTATTTTTTGTTCACATTCTGACCAGGTGCTCTTCTACAGCTTGTATTGCTTTCATCCCTGCTCACATCCACACCACTCATTTAAAGCACTCTTATACCACTTTAATAGTCATGGCTCCTGCCAAACAATCCTGGGAACTGATGCTGAGTTGTTAGGCATCCCTTCTCAGTGCTGCAATTCTCAGCACCCTTAACAAACGACACTTCCTAGGGTTTGGGGGGGAAGAAGGCATGGCTGTTAATGTTGTATGAGTGCCTGGTGTGGATGTGATCTATGTCTTCATTCTAGATTAAAAGGGCTCAAAATAAGGCACCTGCCAACTTCTGAAAACTCAGGTAATACACAAGTAGGACAGAATCAAGAGAACGACACAACTAGTTCCACTAGCTCAGGAGGGTTTGGGTCTACGCTGGAGTCAGGCAGGCAGTTTCCCCTCACCATCTTCTTCACCAGCTTTTAAAGTTCAGTGTGGATTTTCATTGTGTGGACAATGGAGCGTCATGTGCTAAAAAGGGTGGATTTTGTTGCAGTCAGGAATGTTGGACGTGGGTGTTTTGCAGACCATAGTGAGATGGCTGCCTTTGGTAGCTGATTTTGCGCATCATGAATGGGCAGGAAATTGTTCTTTAATTTCTTTCATTCTTTAATTTATTGTTGTTGATGGTTATTGTTGTTTTCACCATCATTTTACTGCCAGGTGATGAGGTGCTTATGGGATTTTGTGATTTGATAATTTGATAGGCTTCAGGTCCTAAGCTTAGGATGGCCGTATATTCTTCTTTACATGGGGCAGTCCTCTGCAGGGCTATTGGAGGATAGTGGTGGGGGAAATGTATTTGCATGTGAGTTTATAGATATTTCTTTAATACATGTACCAGATTTTTCTCTCGTATTGGGTACACATACACACAAACACCCCCTACCATTTTTACAACACTCTTTAAAACATGTTTGTACCACTCTGTTTATAATTCCAGGGTGATGTACATACAACACAGTGAGTTAAATATAAAATGCAACACTAAAACACTGTAGAAAACCCTTACTTTTTAAAACAAGCAGGAGATTGCATGAACAAAAGTGTTTCAGCCTAGCTCCAAGAAACCAGCAGCGTGCTGGCCAAGCCTCTGTAGGGAAAACATTCAATAAATGGAGTGCACTGCTGAAAACGCCTGTTTCTTTGTTGCATATCGCACCGCTAATAAAGGGCTTAATAGGAAACCAGAGGCAAGGGGTAGGCTCCATTTGTTCCCCACTGTAATTTTATCTTGGGACATGGTGTAAAAGTACTATACAATATGAATGATAGTAATAATTAGGTGGGAAATGCATAAATCCACAGAGGATTGCAATAGGTATGGCATTAGCCCAGGCGGTCACCAGGCTGCCAGTCCTATCTGTTGGGTTATAATGTTTGCCAATTCATTCATTCTCAATGAGGGTTTCTTGGCTGTAATATCATCGGACAGGAAGCATTACACTGTCAAAACATGGGGTTTTTTTTGGGGGGGGGTTGTTTAAAAAGCATGCTGTGTTGATGAAGGAACAGTCAAAATGGCTTCAGCTAGGAAGTCAAGTCTTACCCAGTGCTTTTTTTTCTAAAAAAAAAAGTTTAGGGGTACTCTCATTTTCCTACTCATATTGAAATACTGCCCCTCAATGAGGCCAAACTTAGATTCACAAAATGTTTAGGGGTATGCGTTCCCCTGCGTCCCCCCAGGAAAAAAAGCACTGGTCTTATCAATGTATTTGAGTCCTTATGTTCTTATGATTTACTTACTTGGGCTTTAAGTGAGCTTTTTGCAGTGTGTGCCAGCAAAGGCTTCTCAGCAATTTTAGCCCTCTTCAGGATTGATGCCAAGTTAGAAGGACCTCTGGACTAGTTTAGCTTTTAATTCTTTTGCTCTTAAGATCTCTGGCAGAAATATTTACAGATAATCTATGAAGCAAGCAGGATGATAACTTATTATATAATGGTATTTTCTTATGAACAGTTTTACATAGTTGCCCTGAGTCAATAACCCCTTCATTCTCTTGTATCTTGGATTTTATTCCTCTCTTACATAATTGCTCCTGGACAATTTTGCATTTCAGAGATAAAGAGGGAGACATAAAAACAAGCAGAGAGAGAATGCGAGAGAGAGAGAGAAAGTTATTTGTATCCTATAGAATGGAGATAGAAGTGAGTAGGAATGATGCCTGCCCCTCCTAACAGCCCCCCAAATAAAATAAAATTCTTAATGTTCATATTGAAAGCCAGTGTACTGTAGTAGTTAGTGTTCTGGACTAGATGGGGGGGGGGGGGAGTAATGTACATCACCTTGATATTCTTGGAGGGACAGGTGGGATAGATAGATGATAGATAGATGATATAGATAGATGATATAGATAGATGATAGATGATAGATGATAGATGATAGATGACAGATAGATGATAGATAGATAGATAGATAGATAGATAGATAGATAGATAGATGATAGATAACTCAAGGAGCTTTCAAATATTCAGTATTTATACATAAAAATCCTAATTTAGCCATTGCCCCCCCTCCTGCAAACAAAAAAAGTTACCTTTGGGAAGGGTGCAGTTAGAATCATAGAATTGTAGAGTTGGAAAGGACCACGAGGGTCATCTAATCCAACCCTGAAGGAGCTTCTCCACCCCCATCATTCAACCTGGACACTGAGGTCCAGCGCCGAGGGCCTTCTAGTGGTTCCTTCACTGTGGGAAGTGAAGTTACAGGGAACCAGGCAGAGGGCCTTCTCGGTGGTGCCCACCCTGTGGAATGCCCTACCATCAGATGTCAAATAAATTAACAACTATCTGACGTTTAGAAGACACCTGAAGGCAGCCCTGTTTAGGGAAGTTTTTAATGACTGATGTTTTAATGTATTTTTAATCTTTTATTGGAAGCTGTTCAGAGTGGCTGGGCAAACCCAGTCAGATGGGCGGGGTATAAATATATTATTATTATTATTATTATTATTATTATTATTATTATTATTATTATTATTACTACTACTACTACTACTACCACCCCCTGCAATGCAAGCAGGCATCTTTTGCTCATCATGGGGCTCAAACTCACAACCCTGAGATTAAGAGTCTCATGCTGTACCAACTGAGCAGCTAACCCAGAGTTGTAGCAGGTGGTGGGTTGCTTCCATTGTATGCAGGCAACAACTAATTTACCCATGTCCATTTGGCCACAAAAGGAAGCAGAAGGGGGCGGAGGCATAACAGGGTGGAGCAGACTTATGTGTGCTTCACTGCCACGCATGATGACCCAGAATGCAACTCCCTTGCAAATAGGGGGTTGCCTGTAGTCAGGTGCGTACTGGGGCAGGGTACACCATAAGCCACACAGTACACTATGTATTTTTCATTATTAGTTGCTGTATATGTATCAGCCCTTCCAAAAGCAACAAAGGTATTTCCATTTGTTGTTGTTTAGTCATTTAGTTGTGTCCAACTCTTCGTGACCCCATGGACCAGAGCACGCCAGGCACTCCTGTCTTCCACTGCCTCCCGCAGTTTGGTCAAACTCATGCTGGTAGCTTCAAGAACACTGTCCAACCATCTCGTCCTCTGTCATCCCCTTCTCCTTGTGCCCTCCATCTTTCCCAACATCAGGGTCTTTTCCAGTGAGTCTTCTCTTCTCATGAGGTGGCCAAAGTACTGGAGCCTCAGCTTCACGATCTGTCCTTCCAGTGAGCACTCAGGGCTGATTTCCTTAAGAATGGATAGGTTTGATTTTCTTGCAGTCCATGGGACTCTCAAGAGTCTCCTCCAGCACCATAATTCAAAAGCATGAATTCTTCGGCGATCAGCCTTCTTTATGGTCCAGCTCTCACTTAAATACATCACTAATTTCCATTTATTAAGCCCTATTAAAGCCCATGGAAGAGCTTATGGCGGTACAGCCAGCAGCCCAGCCATGTCAGATGATTGCCAAATGTGTGTAAATCAGAGGGAGAGAGTTAGCAAAGTGTAAGCATGTTTGGGTTGGAGTCATGGCGACATTGGGATCAAAAGTTACAGCCTTCCTCCCCTTGCTCACTTTAGCTTTCTGCATTGTGTGTGTGTGTGTTTGTGTTTGTTTGTGTGTGTGTGTGTGTGTGTGTGTGTGAGAGAGAGAGAGAGAGAGAGAGAGAGAAAGAGAATTGGGCTTCTGTGGTTATATGCAGTATTAAAAGCAGCAAATACAACCTGATAACTTACAAGTTGAGAGTTACTCACATTCCTTTTATTGAACAATTTCTGGCTGGATGATATGACTGTGCAGTTTCATCGGCTAAATCTGGAAGAATAATACTCTCTAAGCATGTAATTCCTCACCATGCTGTAAAATCCCATTATGAACTTAATGTGGCAAAGATGACTACTGCAGCCAGCTTTCAGCTTCTTCTGTGTAAAATGTCACTGTTGTTACAATTCACCTTTAGGAGCTTCATCCCCAGAATGTTAGCAGGCAGAAATTCAGTGTATTCAGTGGGTTGTCAGCACCCGGGGCAAGGCAAGTAATTTGCACCCCCTAACCCGTGGATTTGCGCCCCCTAACCTGTGGATTTGCCCTAACCCCAGATGTTGCGCCCGGTGCGGCCGGGCCCCCCCTGCACCCCCCACGCTACGCCACTGAATGTATTGAATGACGTGTGGAGGAAACCTAACCTGCAACATCCTGGTGTGATCTTATTTGTGGTATGGCACCAACTGAGGTTAACCATCCTCTTCCTGATCCCTGTCTTGAAGGGAAAACTCTTCCTGATTTTTCCATGTGTTGCAGGCAGTGAAGATGAGGTGGGATCTCTCACTTCCTACTCTATGTTCACTATGGTCTGATGCAGAAGAAGAGGGTGGGAGATTTAGCTGAGGATGAAATCTGCTACTGAAATCAAGGGTTATTTCCAGGCCTCTCTGCCTGGCTCTTGGGAATACCCTTCCTCAGGACACACCCCTTATCCTCAAGCCAAACCCTCATTGGCATCCTTGAGTGTTTTTGCCTGGATACAAATACATCCTCAAACTCTAATCATGTGTCAGGGGCTGGACTGGGGAGGAATGGTGGGGCTGCCCCCCTTCTACTAAACCATCCCTAGGGCAGGAGGACAGTACTGATTTAGAACAGTGGTTTGCAGAGGGGCATAGCCCAGCGGGGAAAAGCTGGGAAATACTGGGTGAGGAACAGCTAGAAGAGGAAGCACCAGGAGAGAGACAGTTGGCAGATTCAGTGTCCTTGGACAGCATTCCTGACCCACCTTCGCCTAAGACTAGACGGGCATTGGGAATGATAGAACAGAGAGCTCAGCAGCAAGCTCAGATTACCCAACGTAGGAGTGATGTAGATTAATGGGGATGGAGGGGGTAAACCTGTACTGGGAGCAACGCCATTTCTAGAGAGATATGCATTCCTTTTCTCTCTCGCTGTGATTATTAAAGAAACTAACTGGTAAGAACGCTCCTTTTGTTTGATCTGCTTATTTACTGCCTCTGGGGGAGGGATTTGATTCCCTGAAGCCTGACATCGTGTTTCCTATTTCCCTGGCTGGAGGATAGAGAGGGATGTGGAAGTAAGTTTTGTTGCTGTGCTCACTTTGCTGCTGTCTTTGCCCACGGCTGGCGTGTGGCCTCCATAAGTTTGGCTTCAAGGGCTTGTGCTCACCTGGCTTGAAAAGGATTCCGTACTGGTTGAATTTTGATTTATAAAATAATATTGTGACTTTGTATACTATTAAATCCACTGGCTCTTGTCTCTTTTTACCCTTACCAAGTTCACAGCCCCAAGGATGTTCAAGCAGGGTTTTTTTTGGGGGGGGGGGTAAAATTAGGATCTTACTGCAAAGAGGGGGTGCGATCTCTTTCTTCTCGGTAGGTAGCTAAGGGCAATAATCAGAATGCATAAATATAAATCTATGAAGGAGATCTTAGTCAGACAGTGATTTTTGACAGAGGCAGTGCCCTTTGTGTGTATTAGCTGAGGCAAAGAAAGTTATTTATTGTGAAAACCTTTCTAAAAAACAATAACTCCCCCCCCCCTTGAAATGCCATAGCCACTGGATTTCTCACACACCAGTAGTGTACAAATAATTGCATTTATTTAACATAGTTATTTTCCTATGTATTAGAATCTTAAAAAACGAAACCAGTAAAGATGTGAAAACAATGACAATGGGAAAGTCTCTGACTTCCGCCATTCAGCAAGTACTAAAAGTTATTGATTTTTTTCAGCTAGTACCTCAGAGGTTTAATCTGATTTCAGCTTGGTATCTTCTCTCTCACACATCATTGATGTTGGCTTATATTTAGGATGTATGTTCTGTATTATTTTATTAATACTATTCCTGCAAGTTCATCATGCTATGAACAATATTAAATAATAATTTAAAAAATCAGTGCCTTGAATCATGATCTGGCACACGGCTTGAGGACACATGCTTTCCCAATTGATATTGCAGCACAGATAAAACAAGAATATAGGAAATGTTGCCAAATTAAGGCTGGTTTCAAAAAAGATCAATACAACAAGATCCTAATGCCCTTTCATCCACCAAAACATCTGTGAGCGTTTCATTAAATTTAAAACTTTTCATGAACCTTACTTTTTATAAATACCATACTTTTCCGTGTATGGTATTCTAAAACAATGTTCAAAATCTGGGCTCTAAAATAATGTTCTAAAATAATGTTAAAAATCTGGGCTTGTCTTATGCACGGATAGTATCTCTCCCCCCCCCCTTTCTTAAATTGGAGTCCTCAGAAATACATGGGGGCATCTTATGGATGGAAAAATACGGTATACATTTCTAAAGAGATCTTGGCATGGAGTAGTGCAGATGTGACATTATAGAATCATAGAATAGAATCATAGAATCATAGAGTTGGAAGAGACCACAAGGGCCATCGAGTCCAACCCCCTGCCAAGCAGGAAACACCATCAGAGCACTCCTGACATATGGTTGTCAAGCCTCTGCTTAAAGACCTCCAAAGACGGAGACTCCAAGCATTGGATTGGTTTCCATGCATCGCCTGCCCCACCCTGACCTCCCACTGCCTCATACCTTCCCCTCTCGGTTGGTGCCAGCAACCCGCCATATTCCCAGGGTGCAAGCAAGGCAGCCTCCCCAGCTGCTATGGTTAGAGAGGAGCTCTAAATAAAATTAAAGAAATGGCAGGATGTGACATTTCTGCTTCATTTGAAGATAACTCTTTTAGCATATTTAAAAGGAGAGACACTGACACTGATGATTTAGAATTAATTGCTGCAGCAAGAACTGAGTATTCCAGAACACTAGAAATCCACACAGACAATCCAGACTGGAAAAATAATAATCTGGAGGCATTAAATTGCTCAGTTTAACATGCATCTTATTTAGCTACAGTCCTAGTTTAATTTAATGTTGGTGGTTTATTTGCTTTAGCTGCAACTGACTGTTTTATTTAAACAGTGTTAACTATTACGTGTTTCATTTATGTAAAACAAGTCAGTGATTATAATAAATCCATTCATTCATTGCTGGTTAAAATTTACTCATTTCTCAAGAAGTAACTTGAGGAGAAAAATTAAGAGATTTGTTGAAAGAGTCTATTTTTATTGTTGTTGTTTTTTTGGAATAATAATTTTGAAGATAAAATAGAACCATAATGTTTTCTTCTCAGAGTTGTAAATAAATGCTGCTTCTGTTTATTATCATTATTATATGGTCAAACAGTTTGCGTTGCCAAAGTATTGAATCCTGATTTGTCTTCTGTTTGTTCCATATTTTATTATGTTCTAAATGCAAACTGATAGGGAAAAGTGAAGAACTGAACTGAAGTTTGAAAAAATGAGAAACAGAGAAACATAAACTGATGGATCTGCCTGTACCTAGTCTATGAGACCTTCTTGTGTATGGGCAATGGAGTAACCTGTTGCTAGGAGCAATCCTCTAGCCTAAAGTCTAGTACTCTATCATCTCTCAGTCTGCTCCCACCTTTAATAATAATAATAAATAATAATAATATTTCTTTTACTCCCCATCTGACTGGGTTGCCCCAGCCACTCTGGTTGGCTTCCAACACAAATACAGCATCAAACATTAAAAACTTCCCAAAATAGAGCTGCCTTCAGATGCCTACGAGAAATTATATAGTTGTTTAACTCTTTGACATCTGCCAAGAGGCAGTGCTGGATTAAACACTGTGGATGCCCCTAAGAAGTCAAAATTGGGCAGAGGGGGGCTTGCAAATTATCTCCTAATAAGTTTTTTATTTTACCAACCAAAAATTTAAATAAACCAAAACAATATTATTTGATCCGTTGTCATGGGGCTCCTAAAAGGCATAGGGCCCATAGGCCAGTACCTAATCTGGCACTGCCAGGAGGGCATTCCACAGGCTGGGTGCAACTACTAAAAAGGCCTTGTGCCTGGTTCCCTGTACCTTCACTTTTCACAGTGTCCAGATTAAACAGTGGGTGTGGAAATGTGCCTTCCATGTCGCCGGCACTGGAAAACTGACCCTGGAGTATGTGAAACCCCAGGTGTAAAGGTAAAGGGACCCCTGACCATTAGGTCCAGTCGTGAACGACTCTGGGGTTGTGGCGCTCATCTCGCTTTATTGGCTGAGGGAGCCGGTGTACAGCTTCCGGGTCATGTGGCCAGCATGACTAAGCCGCTTCTGGCGAACCAGAGCAGCGCATGGAAACGCCGTTTACCTTCCCACCAGAGCGGTACCTATTTATCTACTTGCACTTTGACGTGCTTTCGAACTGCTAGGTTGGCAGGAGCAGGGACCGAGCAACGGGAGTTCACCCCATCGTGGGGATTCGAACCACCGACCTTCTGATTGGCAAACCTGGATAAGTCCTTGTTGCTAAATTGTGTGTCTCTGGATCCTGGGAACTCCTGGTTAGCAGGCCCTGACTCTAGCTCAGTGTCAGAGTCCCAGTTCAGCACCTCCAAAGGTTGCACCACTGGTGTTCCTGAACCAGCTGGTTGCTCCTTCTTTGGGTCAGAATCCTCATAGTCCAGTGCTATTTTTTCTAGAAAAAGAGGTGCCGGAACTCACTATGAACACCTGAGAGGTGCCAGAACTGAGTTCCAGCTGAAAAGAAAAGCCCTGCATAGACTACCACAGGAACACACAAATTGCTCACCTGAGGTTAAGCAGGGGGGATTTTACCCTGAAAAATCCCAAGGAGCCCTGACTGCATTTTATTATGATGTATTATTGTTGCCTTGGTAGACACTTTCCAAAATGTATGTCAAGTAGTTGTGTATTCAGACCCGATTTCCTTGGTACGTGAATTCCATTTACCTCAACACACGAGGCATATTGCTGGAAATAACTGGGGAGTGTTGTCATTTCCTCCTGCTGCATAAAATATTTGTGTAGATGGCAACTTGCTACTATTTATCATGTTAAGTAGTAGCATGTAGTATGACTATAAAAATCACAGCCAGAGCATTAAATACATCATACTCATTCAGGAAAAAATTAGTGACTTTAAACACATGTAATTGTATGCATTTTGAACTAGTGTGTTTAAACAATCCTGCCATGCTGCCATAGTGCAATTAACACACTGCACAGAAGACATTTATCACAGTAATTTCCGTAGGCAGAGGGGTATCAGATATTCTCCTGTGTAGAAATCAAGCATTTAATGAGTTTCAACTTGCCTGTATTTAACAGCTGAGATTTGAGGAGCTATGCTTTAGTTTCTATTTTAAGGCAGAGTGTGATTAGTTTTAATGTCTTTGAAACAGTGGAGTCATACATTAGACGCCAGGAATGTAACCAATGCCAGGGGGAGGGCAAGGAGGGAGAGATGGCATAATCTAAAGTAATGGCATTTGATAGTGAATAAAGGAGGTTAAGAAGCCAAAGTTAACATACGGGGGGGGGGGGGCATTTCTTTAAAATAGGAAACACAGGCCAAGTTAAAAGGGAAATACCATGTAAGAAAAATAAAAAGCTTCATTAGACTATTAATGATCCCAGTAGATGCATATTGCATTTAAATTAATGCTTTGCTTTCAGAGGAAGCAGAATTACTGAGCTTCAGCTGATGATGCAAAGAGATTTACAGGAGCTGAACATCTGTGATTTCCTGACTATTGACCCTTTAAATAAGTTATGGGTGTTTTGGTTTGGTATTTTAAAAAATTGTGTTACTTGTAATTTTCATTCTTTAAATATATCTTTCTACCAAAGAAGAAAAAAGATTGCTGTTTGAATTAAATATATTCTTCCCCCCCCCCCTACAGGGTCTTCATTTTGGTGCCTATTGGACATTGTCCCTATTAAGAATGAGAAAGGCGATGTAGTTCTGTTTCTATCCTCTTTCAAAGATATAACGGATACAAAAGTGAAGGTTTCTCTGGAAGATAAAAAAGAAGGTTCGTATCATTTCCAGAATAAAAGGGGACATGTTTTCAGAGAAGTGTGACATGAAACAAGAGTGAAAAATGTACATTACTATAGAAGTGACTAGTCTCTAACTCAGTGGAAAAGGTATGTCATGAATTTATGTCATTTGCAGTGTTATAACCATATTGAGCCTAGAAAATTAGAACTTTACTGCTTGTTTACTGTTGGAATTGCAGGAGACTCTGCTCCATGTATCACAATTGCTTAGTTCACATGTGTCCAGCAGTAGTTCCGTGCTGAAATCACACCATAATTAATATTTAGTACATTTATATCACACATTCCCCCCCCCCCCATGCTACTCAAGGAAGCTTACATGGCGTTCCAAGGTGGTTTCCTATTCATCACTGAGCAGACCCAGACTTGCTTACCTTCAGAAATGTGGCCATATCATGTGTCCTCAGACCATGCTTAGGACACCAGGAGGGCTGGCATTAGTTTCCATCTGTTTCTGAAAGTAAGTGTGACAGAGGCACCAACTATAGGGGGCAGAAGGGGCTTCAGTCCCCTCAATATTTGTGGGTAGGGGGCTGAGCCCCCCTCAGTATTGAGGGGGCCGCCACCCCCCTGCTGCCCGCTGCCGCTGGGCAGCACTTGCATGCCGGGCAGGGGTGGGACACACAGAGGGAGTATGACATGCAAATCATGTCACACAAGGCAGGGCCCCCTCAATGTGAGGGGCAAGTCAGTGCCTTGGAGAAGTGGGTAGCTACCCTAATTCTCCTGGGTGCAAATACTTGGTGCCTGTAAGCACTATGGTGCCCTTGACATCTTTCTGCAGCATCAATGAAGCCTCTGAACCACCCACACATCTCCCGGTCGCTTTAGTCATGAGCTGGTTATTGATTTTCCCTTGAAAAACCCATAGAGCTGAAGGAGGATGTCTGAAGAGTAATTCTCTTTCCTACTTTCTCTTTCAACTTTGTATGCTTTTTCAAGACTCAGACTAATTCTACGGGATCTGACCTGTGAAGACTCTGTGGATCTCTAAGTGTGCTGATGTCTGTTGGCATCAGTCGCTGTGATGTTCGGGCAGAAGATAGCTTTTGAAGCTCCCGAACGATTGACCAGGAGGCAGAGAACATGCTAGTCGGGCATGTGTATCTGCCAGGGTCCTACTCGAGAGTAGGACGAGCTCCTGACAGCAACACCATGTTCAAGAAATGCAGCAAAAATATCCCTTGGGCTCATGAAAATAGTTTAATGGTTCTTTGGACCCTTGCCAATATTCAGTATTTTCAGTTGCATGCTTATAAAATACAAGGAGTGCCCAGGAAAAATAGATAGAATTGTGAACTACAGAATAGTTTAGAAAAGAAAATATTATTGTTGTTTTCCAAAGCCTTATTTTTCAGATGAGTAATGCTAGTAAATTCAGTTACACATTATCAAGATTTCTGTAAATATTTATGGTTCTACTATGTACCTTCCGGGTTTTTGTTATAATTATTATTATTGCTGCTGCTGAATTTCTATTAGGAGCAAAGAAAAAGCTAGACAAAACTGATTTCATAAAGCAGCAATACACTGGGGAGAATAATTCCTTGGGGATAATAGTTAATAAAAACTTTTTTAGGGTTGCCACAGTAATCTGCGAGCTATGATTACCGATGTGGATATTATTATTCTGGTGCAGACTCTTCATTATGTCTAAATCTTATGCCTATTTATTTTCCCACACCATCATAGTTGTTGATGAAACATCATCCTCACTCTTTCAACCTTTTGCCTAATTTACTCCTGCCATATTCACTGTTGTAAAAGGACTGAACTTTACAGTTGGCTACTAGACAACAACACCAGGCTTGCAGATTCCTGGTCCTACAAGTCTAAAACCCTGATACCAGTGATGCTGCAAGAAAGAGGACAAAATTGAACTGAACCCAGACTTTCACAAAGCCTGCTGTGAATTACAGGGCTATGCTTGCCTTGATCCCATGAGCTGCCAGTACCTTGCCCTAACCCAAGGCCCACAAATTTGAAAAATGGGAAAGCAGTAGCACTGGGCACTTCTAAATTCCAGTGCAATCTGTCCTTACCCGATGCGGCTGAGGACTACAAGTTCCAGAAATCCCAGCAGGAAACTGACAGAATACCGGGGATTCTGGAACTTGTATTACCAGTATGCAATATAGGAAAAGGCATTCTGTTGGGAGGGTCTGATTACTTGTCTGCCATATTTTCAGTTAAGTTTCAAGACAAGTTAAGGAAGAGGTAGTGGTGGATGCTTTGACCTTTAATGAATGTCCTAAATAACTTGGGACCATGATACTGAAGGACCAACCACGTCTGCTATTGGGTCCCCAGAGCACAGATTCACACAAAGCGGCAAAACGTCCTTGCAGGTTATTAACAGGATTTTATTTGAAATGCATATATGCAGAACAAAGGTACAGGGCGATAAGTTCACAACCTGCACACCCAGTCAGGGTGCGCCCCCTTTATATAGACTTGCAGAATACAATATCACCTGATTTCTTGTGAACCACCTGATTTCTTATAAACCACCTGATTTCTGGGAAATCGAAACTTATAGTAAGTTCCTATTACCATGCAAGGTCTTGGTCTCTCCTCCCTCCTTCCTGCAATCTCCCTCCTTCTGGGGTCACAATAAATCTATTCAACCTTGTTCTATATCTCTACCTGCCCAAGCTAGACATTCCAACGAGAGGCCCATTTGCAGTGTAACATTTAAGCAACAGAAAAAAACCCTGTCCTTCTGGTTGGTGTAGAAACCTGCCCCCTTTGGGATAGTAATAGAACAATATTGTAATATGCCCCTTCATTACTTGAAAAAAATGCCTTCTACAGAACTGTTGTCCTGTTCAAGCATGACTAGATGTTGAGCTCCTCTGGAGTCTTTTTTCTTTCTGTCCTGCCAAGATTTGGTGTGTGTGCTTGGCTGGAACTTATGAAAAGGCCTTCAAGTCATTTGTGATCATTTGATCGGAATGCTCAGACGTGGCTGTGGTCCAACATCTTCAGCTTCATTGGGTGCCCATGAATTCTAGTATTATAAGAGAGGGAGGAAAACTTTTATCCATCCATTTCCTCCATGCGATGCATAATTTTATAAACTGCTTACTCGCCTTACCCTTGGACACCTTGCAGTCACGCAAACAGCAATTGAGACTCAGATTAAAAGACGAACTGGGTTTAATCAACAGTTGCCAATTATGATATGAATGTTGCGAAAGCAGCAATGGGAGAAGGAATTCTAGAAAGGTGGAATTGTACAGCTAATACATCCTCAGCAGGGCCCCCTACATTCACCATAAAAAGTAGTCTATACACAGTTGACAAAACAGCTCATATATTCAGTACACTATTGGCATGACAATTATTTTGAAACAGCAAATTTCCACAAGTGATATTTAAATTTGTAACTTTCAACAAGAAGCAGTAAATTACTTTTCAATTATCCACAAGTTACACTGCTAATTAGGTTCCATACAAAGAGTTTTCCATAACACTCAGTGTCATGCATTTAAAAGTCAATCAACCTTCCCTCTCTCTCTCTCTCTCTCTCTCTCTCTCTCTCTCTCTCTGTCCTTTTAAATCCTCTAATCAAATACTGCTTTGAGACACTATTCGTCACCAGATTTAGCATAACCTGACAAAAAAGGATGGTTCTTCCACAGCATGCAGGAAATGTGCGATGCTATTTTAGAAAAACTGTTTTGCTTTCAAAGAATCGAATGAAAGTTTAGCAGTCACCGCCTGGCAAGGGTTATTTCAGTCCCTTGCATTATGTTGAGTAATGTATACGAATGATTCTAATACTGGTTACGTCTTTGTCAACTGTGTTCACATTTAAAGTAATCTTAGCTGAATCACTGAATGTATTAATTACTTCCTGATCTTATAGATGAACACTGGGAACATCTTTCCTTGATCTAATTTAGCCTGCTGTTTATATGTTTGTGTGGGCCAGACTGAAAAGAGCAAATAAATGTGGAAATAGACATATAATGCCTTGCATCCTAGACCACCTATACATCACCATCTCTCATCTTGCCTAGGATCCCTGGCTTCCCTTCCCTTCCTGGGCCTTTCTACTTATTGCTGACCTTCCTCTAGTAATTGCCTGCTCTTTTACCCACAGTGTTCAAAAATATCCATCATTACTATCAGAATCACCCCTAACCAATGTCTTTCTTCTCTTTCCTCAAAAGCATCCAGAAAAGGAATAGTAAAAATAAAAATAAAAATCCTAATAAAAACATAAAAGCATTTTAATGCAAATTTCTCATAATATACACATTTTATATGCAATTTGCCTGATATCCACCTTTTTGCAACCAATTTAGTAAAGGTAAAGGGACCCCTGACCATTAGGTCCAGTCGTGACTGACTCTGGGGTTGCGGCGCTCATCTCACTTTATTGGCCGAGGGAGCCGGCATTTGTCCGCAGACAGCTTCCGGGTCATTTGACCAGCATGACTAAGCCGCTTCTGGTGAACCAGAGCAGCGCATGGAAACGCCGTTTACCTTCCCGCCAGAGCGGTACCTATTTATCTACTTGCACTTTGATGTGCTTTTGAACTGATAAGTTGGCAGAAGCTGGGACCGAACAACAGGAGCTCACCCCATTGCGGGGATTTGAACCGCCGACCTTCTGATCGGCAAGTCCTAGGCTCTGTGGTTTAACCCACAGCGCCACCCGTGTCCCGCAACCATTTATCCTAATATAAAACACTATGTTATTTCACTGATATATGCATTTTGATGCACACTTTCCCCTAATATACACATTTTAGAACACCTTATCACAAAATCTGGAGAAGAGTAAATATTGAAGGAAAGCTATTTTCTGTTCACATATTGTTTTGGAAGGTGCAAAGTAGGTAGGTTCATATTAAAATCCTAACGGAACTGAATTTCTCTGCCATTCCTAGTGTTAATTTAAGTAGATGCCCACTCAAAAACAATAATCAAACCCAGATATCATGGACACAATGAGTTCATGAGTACTTGAGAAAGGATTGGGGCATAATCTATAAATAAATAGGTTAGCAGATGAAGCTTTAGGTAACCATCATCCACTTACTTAAAGGTAAAGGGACCCCTGACCGTTAGGTCCAGTCGCAGACGACTCTTGGGTTGCGGCACTCATCTCGCTTTTCTGGCCAAGGGAGCCGGCGTAAAGCTTCTGGGTCATGTGGCCAGCATGACTAAGCCGCTTCTGGCAAACCAGAGCAGTGCACGGAAACGCTGTTTACCTTCCCGCTGGAGCAGTGCCTATTTATCTACTTGCACTTTGTGCTTTCGAACCGCTAGGTTGGCAGGAGCAGGGACCGAGCAACGGGAACTCACCCCATAGCGGGGATTCGAACCACCAACCTTCTGATTGGCAAGCCGTAGGCTCTATGGTTTAACCCACAGCACCACCCATGTTGTGCATATCCACTTACTTACATAAGAAGAATTATCAACATAAGGGGCATTCTGCAGACTTATACCAGAAGGCCAGTATCTTGATTCCTAAAGTGGCCAACCAGATACCCCTCTGAAGCCCATGAATAAAGCACAAAGGTAAAGCAACTGACATTCATAGGTGAACTTCTGCACATCTTGGACAATAAATTGCATGGGTTTGCCAATTCATGCTGATTATGAAGTTCTTGGAAGGATGCTTAACCTCTGTGGCACAGGTTTTTATAAAGACTTGTTCACCCAATTATTGTGGCAGATTCTTTCCAAACCTGCACCACTATGGAAGATCTCATTTGTGGCAATCTGTGCCTATAGACTCACCTGCATTGCTTCATTGCCCTTTGAGAACAAGTGAGGCACACTTATAAGATTTGAGATTTCTTAGAAAAGCAATCAACAAATAACTATTATTGAATGCCTGGCTTTGCTCCTGAATTATGGATAATCTTTATCATCTTCCAGGGACTAAAGTTTCACTGCAGGATAGATACATTTTCTCAGATGAGAAAGGTCACTTAATAAACAGAGGAATGTACTCAAGAGCTGAACCAACTGTATGCAAAGACCCAGAATCTGCTCAATTGCAGCAGCATTTGTGCAGAGAAAATTCATTCAAGTCAAAGGAAATTCTTTGCACAGTGGAAAGCATGATGGCAGGATTTTGCTGCAGCATTCAAAGAATGACAGAATGTAGAATCAATGCAAATATTTCATCTTCTGAATAAAATATAGGCCTGGTGTTGATATATAGGCTGGTTGATAAATATAGGCTGGTAACTATTCTGGCCATATGATTATCACCATGGCTACTCTATAGCCATCTGTTCTCAATCACTATTATGTGCCCATGAGACCTACATTCTGGACATAGAGTACCGTAAATAATGCAACAGTATGTTGTCCTGTGCTTTTATTTGGCTTAGGTTTTCTTTTGAGCTTCTGAGGTCCAGGTTTTCACAAAATTTGGAATGTTGGGCAGAGGTTTAGAATGGGGCGGAAAGTTGAGCTTGGTGCAAATTTCAGTAATGGGAATGCTGAGAATCTCAATTTCGGGGGTGCATTTTTTCAATCCATTAAGGATTTAATAGAGTTTAAAAGGTGTGATCAATCTCAGGAGCTTGTGTCAGAGCTGAGCCATAGGTTTTTTTGGGAGGCAGGAGTCCGAACTGATAAGTTTGAACTAGATGATAAACCCAGAATCAGCTTGGATCAGCATTGCCTGATCCTCATAAGCAATAAAGTCTCCTGTACGTTAAGTTTAGTTTCATTATTTCTACCAATACATTTCCAAACATCTTTCCAATGAGCTAAAACTTGGTTTGTATTTGTTTGGGTTTGAGGGATGGTATTTAGGATGATGATGACAACGATGGTGATGGTGATGGTGATGATGATGATTTATTTTATTTATACCCCACCCATCTGGCTGGGTTTCCCCAGCTACTCTGGGTGGCTTCCAACACATATAAAAATATACCGTATTTTTCGCCCTATAGGACGCACCGGCCCATAGGACACACCTAGTTTTTTGGGGGGGAAATAAAGGGGGGGGAATTATTTCCCCCCCAGCTGCGGGGGAAGCCCGATCTTTTAAAAACGCACCTACCGTAGTTTTTAGAGGAAAAAAGGATATCTGCCCGAAGCGCAGGGTGCTCTGTTTCAGCGTGCCCCGTGCTCTGGGCAGCAGGCTGCTATCCGCAGCGTGGGGGAGCCCTGCAGGAACTCCCGCAGGCTCCCCAGGCTTGCTGATAGCTTCCTGAAGCCTGGAGAGCGAGAGGGGTCGGTGAGCACCGACCCCTCGCTCTCCAAGCTTCAGCGAAAGCCTGCATTCACCCCATAGGACGCGCACAGATTTCCCCTTCATTTTTGGAGGGGGAAAAGTCTGTCCTATAGGGCGAAAAATACGGTAATAAAATGCCAAACATTAAAAATATTAATGTTTTTTAAAAAAGTTGGGATATCACCACACATTGTGTAAATGTGTATAAAAATAATACCCTGATGACTTTTCAGGTTTCAAACTTGTGATTGTGAGTTCAAACAATGCACCTGGAAGAGCTGCTAGAGCAAGAAGGGCGCACAAGATTGGTTAAAGGCACAAATTTAGTTAAACTAACTTATTTTGCCACCTGACAGAATAATGAAAGTGCAAATCTACAATATTCAGGGCAGACCTAATTCATTAATGATTGCATGAATTATTCATGCAAAGTATGAACAGGGCTACTTTGAGAATCAGTTGCTTAAAATCTATGTGGCATTTGAAGAAACATTTTTGGAGTCTTTCTTCATATCTCTGTGTTGCGAGCAGCCTAAATAGGGAAAATCTTCCACATAAAAGCACAATATAAATAAAGGAACTTTTTTTTAGACCTGTCACATCATGAGAGGCAGATATCGGCCCCTGAAACATAATTAAAATCCGTCAGATAAGACTACCCACTAAAATACAATAAAAGTAAAGCATAATATCTACCAAAGTATTGAGTTGCATCTAGACGAAGAGATTGTATACACTTTCGCTTGTCCTGCCACTTCCCCTCAGGAAAACTTGCCGTTTACCACTGAATTGGAACAAACATCTCTAGATTTTTCTGCGAATTGATGTTTGTTCCAATTCAGCGATAAGCAGCTGGTTTTCCTGAGGAAAGCGGCAAGACCAATGAAAAACTGCTCAGACCCACAAGACAAGTGGAAACCTCTCAGATATGTGCTTTTGGGGCACAGAACAAGTGGAACAGTGGACGAGCCCTATGTTCGTGGTACCAAGTTCCCACTGAAATCAGTGAAGCAACAAACTTGAGCTGCAACCCTATACCCTTTCCCCCTAGGATTAAACAGCATTGAACTCAATGGGACCATGTTGCACATGTTTCTGGAAAATTTACTGATAACAGCAGGGCCTTTTCAATAAGGCCATGCAAATCTAGAATAGCCTACTGAGAAGTCTATTTGCAAGCCTCCATGTTGATGTTTCAAAAGAAACTCAATACCTTGTTTGTCATTCAGTTCTGACTGCACTCACATTGGTAGGGTTTGAACCCTCACACAGCATTATTATTTTTTAAAAAGACTACATTTTAGTGCACTTTTCTGGATATGGGTGAGGTTTGGTTCTTACTCTAAGGCATGGATAGGACACCTCTGGTATTCAAGTGGCCGGGAGTTGTTGGAGTCCAACAACATCTGTAGCATCACAGATTCCTCATCTGTGCTCTAGGGTAAGGATTCTTCCTGCTGTTTGGTTAAGTCTTCAGACTTGACCCAGATCCACTTGGGCCTCACATACCCTATTGAGAGCCACATCAGCGATGCTTTATCTAATCAGAATCCATTGTGCCACCTGCACCTATGTATTCACAATAGAACGTGGGTCAAATCTGTGATACAAGTGTCAGCATCGCCCTTGAGCCAGTGCCACCGACTGGGGTCAACCACTTCAGCCCCGACTGGGCCAGGCGAGCTGGCGTAGCACTTCCAGAGACCTTCTTCTGCAGGAACAGGTCTAAGTGCTGTGGACTCACAACTCAGAGCTGTGAGCACCGAACTCACTTCCAGAAGACAGCCGTGCCCAGCAGAGTATAGCAGAGCATAAATCACTCGGACGACAGTGCTGAAGAATATCTTCTTTTATTCACTAACAGCTCCTGTACTATACAAACTACATACAAATGGAGACACTGGACTGCACTGAGTGTTACAGCTGCTTTCTGCAGCGACCTTATCTACACAGAGATAACACTCAGTCTCCCCTTTGAAGTAAGCCTGGAGCGGAATAAGTAACAAGCACAATCTGCCCCCTCCTCTCTGGAAAATCAGCAGATTCTTGCAATGGGAGGGGTGAAATCTCCTCAAAAAGCACAGGGATTTTCCTAGGTGAATCAGTCCAGCACATTCCCCTCTAATAATCCAAGCCAAGTCTACCATTAGGCTATGTGAAGCAACCGCCTCAGGTAGCAGATGCTTAGGACCAGCAGTAGCAATCTCGGCTATTCCTACTGAGCCACCAGCCATTGCCCTTTGGCACCACATGGTATCTTCTGGCCACCCTAATCTGGCTTGCTGCTTCAAGGTTTGGTACTGAAGTAAGATTCAACTGTTGGTCCTGGAGTATTCTTCTGTAAGTAGAATTAGAGGAGCCGCGTCTTGTACTTCGCTTCAGGCACCAAAAGGTTTTAGGCCAGTCCTGCTAACCACGGGCAATCAGATGCCTCCAGAAGCAGGACATTATGATTAGGTGGCAGCCCTGAGATTGTATCCAAGAACCACAAGTATAAGCCATCTCTTTTTAGACTTAATATGTGGACTAAATGAACATAAATAAGCAGAGGAGAGGGTGGCATTCTGTACACATTCATTTTCCAGGACCTCCCTTCATGGTTGAGAAGGAAGCCTCTGGTGACAATGTCTGGTGTTTGTGTGTGTGTGTGTGAAGCATGTTTTCTGTTTTGACTTAATATTTATGGCTGCCACCTAAATCAAGAAAACTATTAGGTGGTGCTGTGGGTTAAACCACAGAGCCTGGGACTTGCCGATCAGAAGGTCAGCGGTTCGAATCCCTGTGACGGGGTGAGCTCCCATTGCTCGGTCCCTGCTCCTGCCAACCTAGCAGTTCGAAAGCATGTCAAAGTGCAAGTAGATAAATAGGTACCGCTCCAGCGGGAAGGTAAACGGCGTTTCCGTGCGCTGCTCTCGTTAGCCAGAAGCGGCTTAGTCATGCTGGCCACATGACCCGGAAGCTGTACGCCGGCTCCCTCGGCCAATAAAGTGAGATGAGTGCCGCAATCCCAGAGTCGGCCATGACTGGACCTAACAGTCAGGGGTCCCTTTACCTTTACCTTATTAGATGCACACTGTTGCAAACTAGCTCAAAAATATGCCACCATTCTTCCCAACTGTTGTATAAGATTTTATATCAGATTTATATCAGTTTCAGATTTCCCTGACACCTGGCCTGCCCCTTAAACCATTTGTTTTGAGTAATGCAGAGATAAGCTGCCCTAGTTTTTGTAGTCTGCGATGCAATGCTCTTTATTTAATCATATCTGCCTGAGATATATTAGAGGCATTCTTCACCTGTTTTCTGCATAAAGGTGGCTTTCTGGAAATACTGTTAAATCCCTCTTTTTCCTCTCTTGTATAGCTCTAGCTGATTGCTGCGGCATAAATCACAGAATTATGTCTAGGTTCCTTCACTGTGTTATTCCAGTGACTATTTGTATCATTACAGGTGGGACTTACAAGAAAATGTTGCTGCATAAAGTGTTCCTGTTCCTGTTCCAGCTGACTGGCTGGAACCCTGCCTGCTTCTAGGATATTCCTAGTGCTTTTTTCTGAGGGGTACGCAGGGGTACGCATATCCCTAAACATTTTGTGAATCTAAGTTTGGCCTCATGGAGAGGTAGTATTTCAATATGAGTAGGAAAATGAGAGTACCCCTAAGCATTTTTTTAAAGGAAAGAAAGCACTGGGTATTCCATTCTGTTTCTCTCGTTCCAACAATTACCGTAGTCAGCCTTCCATGGCCTTTAACCACAGAAGCAACTTACGTGCTGGTAACAGTGACAGATTAAGGACCATTTCCCAGGCTATGAACCTGCTTCTTCTGGGGGAGTTCAACGCTATCTAGCGCAGGATTGCCAATGTGTCCTTCAACAGTACTTTAGCCTGGCATTGATGGCATTGATTTAGCACTCCTGCTGCTTCACTTTCAATTTGATGAAAAAGAGTAATAGAGTTAAGTGTCACCCACTTATTCATAACACTTCACCCCAGGTCTCTGGATGGCCTTTCTCAGTGATTTCATGCAAATGTTAAATAGCACGGCGGACCAAATGGAACCCTACAGACCCCATGGCATAATGCCAAGGATCTGAGAAGGAGTCTTCTGGGATTGCTTGAAACTGCTCCCTCCATTGAAATGGATCTGGAAACTCAGGCTCATCCAAAGAATGTCTGGACCAGCCTTTCAAACACCTCGTCCGTTAGCAACTGCCTGATAATTGCCAATATCTTCTGGTTCCGGAGCAGGTTTTCGTTTAGAGGCAGCCAAAGCATTTGGTCTCTCAAGAAGACATTTATCTCAAGAAGAATTTATCATCTTCTGGACCCAGCAAGCCAGCATATTTTACCCCAGTGTAAATTACATTGGATTCCTATGATTTGTAATTCTTTGTTTCTTTCAGCAATGAAATAAGCTGCCTATGGAAGTTAGTGAATTCCTTTTCTGGATGCTTTTGAGGAAAGAGAAGAAAGACATTGGTTAGGGGTGATTCTGATAGAATGTGGCCTCTCTTCTTAATCTCTGAGTGGCCCTGAAAGTTAATAAAATGTGTGAATTCAGGAAGAGTGTGCCGGTGCTTTCTCCAGTGTGAGAATTCCATCCAAATACCTTGTATTTAGCAGTGGCTTATAATGATTTGAAGATTAGGATGTTCATTCTAATGCAAAAAAAGCTGTAAAAATAAAAACCAGTGCATTCAAGTAGATGGCATGATGCTAGAAACGCCTTTGGGGGTTTCACAGCAGTGTTAAAAAAAGGCTCCTTAGCCAGCTCTGCAGGGTGAACAAAACACGTCCAGAATGATTTTAGGGAGAGGTGATTGCCCCTCTGTGTTGCCTCACTAATGGACTTGCTTTCCATTTAAGCCTTCACATCAATCATGTAGGCATCAAGTCTCTCTGTTTCCTTTTGTGCAGACGTCAAGATGCACTTTTTATCTATTGCTGATTTCTTGCTGTGCTAATTGGGTTTTCTTCACCTCATCTGTATATTTGGCATTGATTTTAATTACGCTTGCTTGATGGACAGCTTAGTTTGAAGCTCCCCAAATTCCTTTTCTCATTTCTAGCAACAAGTTTAAGTTTACAATTACTTGAGGAAAGGGTGCAAGACTTCATTAAAAATAATAATCACCAAATTTTTCCCATTGTACCTGAAATGCTTTTGTTGAACAAGCCTGGACATTTGTAGGTGATTACCTACTTCATGAGATGCTAAAGTTGGAATTGTGAGCAGCAAATCAAATAAATCAATTAATGTAATAATTACACACAATCAGTGTGTGAACAGATATATATTCTTAAGGCTGAAGTTCTGTATCCACTTCCCTGGGAGCAAGTCCTGTTGAACTCAATGAGACTTGCTTTGGAATAGACATATTACAGCAGAGCTTTTCAAACTGTGTGTCACAACATGTTAGTGTGTCGGATGCAATATGTAGGTATGTCACACGAACAATCCCTGTGCTCTTCCCAGGGCTGGAAAAGGGTTAGTTTAATCTCCGCTTTGCTTTTGCACGTCTAAAAAACATGTCACCAACATGAAAAGTTTGGGAAGCTCTGTATTACAGGATTGCACTGTTAGTGTGGTATAAATTGTTTCTATACACATTTATTCCGATCCACAGCATTTGTTTTCAAGGCAAGTAATGTGTTTTCAGACCCCTTCTGCGACATTGAGGGTCCCGCCAGGTGTTCAAATAGAGGAGCATCACAGATGATGTGGACAGAGTTGGAATATCCTCTGTGTTGATTAATGGGCAATAGGCAATTCACAGCCCAACTCACACTGAGTTCCTTGGTGCCTACTGCGCAGATAACTGAACTCTTGCAGTCACAGTGTTTTACACATTGTTGTAACTTGATATGATTCATGGTGATACTCTCGTTCCTAGTTAGTAGCTTTATATTTGTGGGGTTATCTGTATAGCAGCAACTATCGTCTTTCCGAGAGCAGGATCATTCTCCAGAACAGGTTGTAGGTGTGTGTCATGCTGTGTCACAGTACGTTCAGATGATCCCAGCATTTTATCGAATATAGGTCAAACTCTGCTCTAATTTATACAAGGATAAACCCAGAGATACTCTACTGAAGCTATGGCAACTGCATTGAATGGAGGGCAGTATAAATGATACCTCAGTTGGCCATTGTGTAAAATGAAATAAAAAATCTTAGTTTAAATCAGCACCACAATTAGAAATCTGAAAGCTGGAAAACAAGCGAATGCTGAATTCTAGCCCTCATGGATTGCCTGTACTAAGATAATAGCTACAGGAGAAGAAAATGACATTTCATTTTTCTGAACATACAGAAACATTGGTGATCAGCTGTATACTTAAATATGATTCCGTACAGATGAACTGTTGGTCCACTTCCCAGGATTCATGAGGATCGGGGAATACATATGTGGACACAGAAGTGATTTCTGAGTTGATGGTGGTTTGGAGGAGCCAATAAGGACTGGGAGGGTGTCCAAAATTTGGAGCATCTATAAGGATTAGTACACAATGGGAATATTAGAAAGCACTGGATCTGTGACTTTTATGATTCAGTCATGGGGGACATATGCGGCCTGTGATTTAGCGGTGGTGGTGTGTTGAAGCACCTCTCAAAACAATTATGCATTTTCAAGAGAATTCATTTCACTAGATCCAACTTTTGTGTGCATAACCAAGTAGACCTTCTCTCTCTCTCCCCTTCCCTCCGTGCCCCCTTTTCCTCTCCCTCTCTCTCCCACACCCAAATCTACCCGCACTCTCTTTCTCCCGGCTCCTGCAGCACCCCTCTTTCTTCCCATTGCTCACTCCATTTCCCTATTCCCAGTCCCCATATTGCTCCCCCTTCCCTTCTACCCTTACAGTCTAACCACTATACCACAGTGTCTCTCTCTGTTGAATTAGGGTTGGTGCCTTCTATGAAAATTAATTCAATTTTAAAACGGAAAGGAAGCAAAACCAAAACAAACAAAACGAAACAAGTAAACAGCCGTCTGGGGCTTAGACTGCCAAAGTGGTGAAACTTGAAATAGCAGTGGTTCAGTGTCCAGAAGTCAAAGTGCTGTCTGCATTGTTTAATATTGTCTCATCTTTGTTCTTCAGAAAAATTCAAAGGAAGAGGGAGAGCAGGATCACATTTTGATTCAGCCCGCAGACGGAGTAGAGCAGTCCTTTATCACATCTCTGGACACCTACAAAGAAGAGAAAAGAACAAATTAAAAATTAATAATGTAGGTGTAGAGCACTAAGCTTCTTTTTGTGTGGTTATTTGTACAGTGAATTTTCTTCTAACTCAGAAGAGTTTCTCTAATGGGTACTACTAATCATTTGTAATTTTATTTGTAGCACGTTCTTGCTCTCAAGTTTCTTTTCAATAATGCAATATGGAAGGTCAATATATAAAGCAAAAAAACTATGCCAGTATAATATTTTTATAGAGAATGGATTGAGCTATATTACAAGACAAGGGCAGAACACAATAGAGGCTGTCTGGGACCTTGGCTTTTCATATAGGTGACACATAAGCTTGCAGATCAATGCCATTCATTTTCACATCATTTCACAGCAAGCTTCTTTATGTTTTCTTTTCTCTAGCAAAGTTCTTAAAACTGATTCTAATGTAGTAGATAAGGAATTTCCCTGCTGGATGCACACAATCTCCAAGCTTCTCTGGATTTTGAGCCAATTCAGAATACCCTAATCCCTTGTGTTGGGAATTTGATTGTTTTCCTTCTCCTAGAAATGTTGTAGTATTGTTGAAACTCCTTTGGACTTCCTTAGTATTCTGCAAATGTTTCATATGGAGGAACTTCCATATTAAGTAGGAACAGCCTAGGGATGTGTAGAACTCACATAGATAATGTAACCTCCGGTAATGTCAGAGGCGTGCTCTCATATGAATGGTAGCATTTCATATACAGTGGGTTCAGAGTCCATCTCTGAGAGCCAAACTAGATGCGATACTAATGGTGTTCCCACTATTAACAGGAGTGAAATTGCTGTACCAACCCCTTACCTGAATGAGACTCTGAAAGGAATTTCCCAGGGGGGGGGGGGCAAATATGTGACCTGGGGTGAGGTGACCAATCATGGGGGAGTGGACCAGGCCAGTTTTAGGGCTACTCCAACCCCCCCCCTTGTCTTTTAGATCATCTGTGGTTGGGTGGAGCCAAACAAGTAGAAGTTGACCACCTTGGGTGGTCAGTGAAGGCAGCTGAGAAAATAAAGATGAAATCCTATGCCACCCTGAGGCATTATAGGGTTGTGGGTTCATAGGAGCAATCAACTATAGCCCCAGGCTAGGGGGAAGTGGTTTCAGGGTGTCTACAGGGATGGGCTGGGACACTTGGATGAAGGCTTTTTTGTACATGTTTGGTCCTCACTCCTCAAGGCTCATCTAGAAAGAAGGAGGGATGATGTACCCTTAATGAAGTACCTTTTAGGAGACATCTGAAGGCAGCCCTGTTTAGCGAAGCTTTTAATGTTTAACAGACTATTGTATTTTAATATTTTGTTGTACCCCAGCCACTCTGGGTGGGGTATAAATAAATATAATAATAATTATTATTATCACTGAATGGCATGCTCAGGGGATGATAAAAGGGGTGCTCTCTAAACAATGAATGAACTCCCTTGCCCTCACTTATTAATTGGCTCTTGATTTGCAGATCATCTCGCGTTATATTTGAATAATATACTGGCTCTTGAGTCCTCTTCACAGGTGTTGGGGCGAATGCATTGTTAGCAATTGAAGAGCAGATTTGATCCTTTCCTCTATCAACGTCCTAATAAAAAAATGCCCCCCCCCACCTGTGCCTACTACTAGGCTTGGACTGAAAGGTCCCATTGGTACCAGTAGAGGCTACCACTCCCAAGGAGTGTGGGGGGGGGGATTTTAATTCGGACTACAGTGAGGGAGGAAAGAGTTAAACCTGCTAACGGGCTGTTTGTTTATTTTATTTTATTTTAAAAAGCATAGACATGATGGCTAACAATACATTTAGCATCATATACAGTTTGGCTCTGAAAAGGGACATAAGATACTCTTGCAGCATTCGACATTTCACTTGCTTTTCTCCCATTTTTTATGCCTGTGTGCTATGGAAAGAGACAGTGTCATACTACACACCCATCCTGCCAAATGCAGGGCTTCTCGTCATCTTGCTGATTGATACTTGCATAGGTTGCCTTCTTCCCACCCAACTCCTGCTTTAACTGTTGAGCCACATGCACAAAATAGTTTTCGCCCTGCATGTCGGTTTGGCCAGATACACAGTTTGCCCTGAACCAGGGCAGCAGCATTTAGAACTGGGATGTTTTAGCATAGTTGCTCATATTGCCATTGCAAGTTTAAAGCATGAGGTATTTTTAGTAATTCATTACTTTCAGTCTCCCTTTAATTGGCAGCAAGGCTTTGAATCAAATCATTGCTGTTGTAAATAAAACCTAGAAGCTGAGGAGATTTCTCCCTGGATTTGAAATGGATGTGTGTAGCTTGGTAGAATACATAAATCGATCTTCTTGTGCTTTAATTGCAATCATAGTCTCTGCTAAGGCTTCCATGATGCACATCTCTAGGTAACCACAGCTGACAAGTAAGCCTACAAAATACACTTGCTGTTTTTGTAGGCTGGTTTCTTTTGCCACCAGACCTTTGGACTAATGCTTCTACAAGATGCCCTAATGCAATCTCAGCTACAAGTGGATACAATTTTAATTGTGTGCATTGATTAACACATTACTTTGCTCTTGTGTCCCCACTTTTTGCTTGTCCTGTACTCGTGTTTTGCTTGTTTTAATCCACATCAAGCTGGGAAGGACATTTTGGCAACCAGGAAGCCATATGAGTTCATGTCTTGAAAATGTTTTTTTTAAAAGCTTGCATGACTGAGAAGTTGAAATATACTGGATGCTCTGGTCAGTTTCTTGCCACTCTGTTGCTCCTTGATAAAAATCCTGCCATAACACACAAATTTTGTGCAGCAGCAATCAAAATATGACATATAATGATCAGCACCCATTATATATTAGTATAATATATAATATATTGACCAATGGACACTTCTAGGTCAGAAGGTTTTCCATTCTGACAGATAAATGACCACCCAGAACTGCTTTTTTATGTATATGTGATTTTATTTCATTTTATCTTGTTTTCAGCTTCCACAAAATTTTAATTGGCGTTTTGCTCTTAATACTGGTCATTGAACGTAATAAAATGACTTGCAGTACACTTCTCAAATGGAGGGTATATTGAGCCCAGAGCTTGTTGGAGCTTGTATTTTGTTGTTCTCTGAATTTTAATTTTTAATTATGGTGAGATGATCCTGGGAAAGAAAGGCTTGATATTTAATATGTGGATATTAAGTGTAGTTAATATTTTCTGATGAAAATAATAATATAATGTAAACATATGCTTAATCCACCCCTTGGAATTTATGAGATGAGCAGAACAATTCACCCTGAGATCAGAAAGCAGCAGGGCAAGGCAGAGAGTTTTAGCTTCACTGCCACATCTGAAACTCTGTTAAACATGCACCAGCCAGGATGGGAAGTGTGATGGTGGGCTTTTATTTTTATTTTTTGCTATGCCAGCTCCAGGCTGGTGTCACTGAGGAGCCCTTTAGGGAATTCACAGGGCTTTAGATTCAGAAGTCTCAAAGCCACTGGTCACCTGCCTCCAGACAACCTATTTCTGGGTTTTCTGGACTCTACAATCAGTATGCCACTCCCACAGGAAGCACCATCCCCATCCTTGTTCTTTTCATTATAGAATCATAGAATTGTAGCGTTGGAAGGGACCTTTAGGGTCTACTAGTCCAACCCCCCTGCAAAGCATCCATGGCCACTCAAACACTGCTTAAAAACCTCCAAGGAAGGAAAGAGTCCACTACCTTCTCAGGGAATCTGTTCCACTTTTGAACAGCTTGTACCATCGGAAAGTTCTTCCTGTTGTTTAGTCTCCTTTCTTGTAACTTGAATCTGTTGGTTCGGGTTCTAAGCTCCAGAACAGGAGAAAGCTGGCTTGCTCTATCTTCCATGTGACAGCCCTTTAGATATTTGAAGATGGCTATCATATCTCCATTCAGTCTCCTCTTACCCAGGCCAAACATACCCAGCTCCCTCAACCATTCCTCATAAGGCTTGGTTTTCTAACTTACCACCTACTTGGGCAAAGCTTGGGACTTTACTAAACTTTACTTAACTTTGGTTAGATTGTGTTCATACTTAGCAAAGTACTCTGACATCAGTGCCTACAGTTGAAACAACAACACACAAAACGATTTACCCTTTTCTGCAGCTACGACAATAAAGAGACAGAAAGTATGGCTTTAGTGTTGTATTGCCAAGCATTATTTTTTAATACCCGAGGTGGGCAAGTCAGCCAAGAATTATTACATGAACAGTCAGTTTAAAAGGTCAAGAGTTCTGTAATGGATGCTTCAGAAATGGCTGTAGCTAAACTGAAAATGCAGGCTTATGCTGGTAACAGCACATCTCAGGAGCAGCACCACGCATTTTCTCTGGATTTATAATGCAACAGCCGCTCTCTTGAGCACTTTTGGCCTCTTTACTGAGTTAGCATCGAGGATTTTCCCTTTCCATTTATGGCAGAAAGTGTTTCCATTCTCCTCCCTTACGGTTAAAATAACCCTGCAGTACATTAATGTGAAGTGCGATTATGCTGAGCCCATGGAAGGAGGATTAAAGGAACAATATCGGCAAATTTAGCTTTGGTGGGCAATGTGTGGGTGGGGGAGGGCAGCTTTTGCAAAGTTGTAAGACTACCAAAAAGTTTTCCATTAGTTGTCAAATAAGAACTGATGCATTGTATATTGATTCTCTTTCTCTCTTTCCCTTCCAGAATGTTTTTGTAGATAAACCAGCATTTCCAGAATACAAAGTTTCAGATGCAAAAAAGTCGAAATTCATACTTTTGCATTTTAGCACTTTCAAAGCTGGCTGGGACTGGCTTATTTTATTGGCGACGTTTTATGTTGCCGTGACTGTACCTTACAATGTTTGCTTTATTGGCAACGATGATCTATCTACAACCCGAAGCACAACTGTCAGTGACATTGCAGTGGAAATTCTTTTTATCATAGGTAAGACACACCTCTTCTCTTTCCGCTTTGCTCATTTCGTGGCTCTGAAAATAACTATAGGTTTTTGACAAGAAGAAATAATGCTGCATTCAAATATCTGTATTTATTTTCTGGCATGGCTGACCATACTGTTAGGCAGAGCAAAACAGACCGTCTGAGAGAGCATATTTTGTTGTGCCATCAAAGGGAAGCAGTTAGTGATTTAGGCTGTAATCCTGTGTACACTAACCTAGCAGAAAGCTACACTAAATTCAGTAGGACTTAACGGCTAAGTAGAGGTGAATGGAATTGATCCGTTGATGAAAATAAGAATAATAAATTGTGGCAAGGGAAGGGGGAGTGAAGGTGCCACTTGGATTTCCATCTTTAGTCATCAATATATATTGGACTGTTTCTGTTTTTCTGGACAGCTCATTACAAAGTACAAATGATAGATGCCTGTCAAATTACCAGGCATCACTAACTGACTGACAAGGCATTTAAGCTGGTGTACTTGCATTTTAAGCCATCCCTTCCCTACTTAGAGCATATGCAGAGCACCTTTCCCTCTGATTAATTTCAGAGAAGCCTCACATATTTGGGAATTCAAGCTTTAAGGGTATGGCTTCAGGGACATCCCAAATCTCCTTTTGAAAGTTATCCATTGCATCGACTTCAATTACAAAATGATCAGGGTCCATGACTATGAAAGGGGTCTGTGAATCATGGTATCAGCTTGATGTTTGTATATCAAGGCAAACTTGCACAAGGGTCAGACGGTAGTTATGGAAACCCTTACTCTGTGATCAGAGCCACAAGTGGATTAAACTCACTTGAAGCTATCTTTGGACCATCTCAACATGATTTACACAGACTGGCAGCAGCTCCCCAGGATTTGATCAGAAGTCTTTCCCAGTCTAACATGGAAATCCTGGGGATTGAACCAGTGACTTTTTTGAATGCAAACAAATGCTCTACCACTGACTTTCCTTGACAACAGTCCTTCCAAGTGGTGACTTCTATGAGCTTCATGAATGAACACGTATTTGAATCTTGAGTTACCCCACATCCAAGCTCTGCATTCTAGTTATTATGCTGCATAGCTTATCTGATTTATTTAACGTTATAGTTCTAGCTGCTTTTACTAGGGAGTAAGAATTTTACTAGGGAGGGACTCGGATGGCGCTGTGGGTTAAACCACAGAGCCTAGGACTTGCCGATCAGAAGGTCGGCAGTTCGAATCCCCGCGACAGGGTGAGCTCCTGTTGCTCAGTCCCTGCTCCTGCCAACATAGCAGTTCGAAAGTACATCAAAGTGCAAGTAGATAAATAGGTACCACTCCGGCGGGAAAGTAAACGGTGTTTCCATGCGCTGCTCTGGTTCGCCAGAGGTGGCTTAGACATGCTGGCCACATGACCTGGAAGCTGTACGCTGGCTCCCTCGGCCAATAAAGCGAGATGAGCGCCGCAACCCCAGAGTCGGTCATGACTGGACCTAATGGTCAGGGGTCCCTTTACCTTTAAGAATAGTTCATTCTCCTACATTCTATATCAAACCAAGGCTGAGGGTAGAATTCGGAATTCTGATGACTAGGTTTTACTTTTTTTAAAAAAACAAGCGCCTCACATTTCCTATCAACACCTGATATGAACTGAGAGAATTAGCTGCATTATTCACAAATTCATCCATTAAATCCATCACTGACTAATGCCTTAGAATTTGCCTTCTTTCACCAGCCTCAGATGCTATCCATCTAATATATTATTCTCCAGTACACACAACTTGTACAGGGTGTAGAAAGATGTGTTCTTCCCTGTACAACACCAGGCTGGGCTGCTGTGCATACAATTTACTAGGGTTGTTGCTATTGCTATGCAAATAGAGAATAACAATGAAGGATAATGAAGTTAAGCCTATGCTGATGTAACATTTCATTATGTCTTAACTAAAGATAAAATTGGGAGGGCTCTTTGAAATTAATGTCATGCCTAGTTTGACCCTGGGGCCTTCTGCATTAAAAACTGATGCTCTACCACTTAGTCTCCCCCCCCCCCCAATTTTGGGGTGTATTTGTTTTGTGTCTTTCTCTCCTCCCAGTAACTCAGAGCAGCTACCAATAGCCTTTGGAGAAATGTTTCTTTGAGTGGAAGGCTCAAAGTCCAATACACACACTATTGATTTGATGTATCATTAAGGCGGCTTCTTCATAAAGGCTGCTTCAGTCCCAGGGAAGCTAGTGGAATTTATTTTAGAGTATTTTAAGGGAAATATGCTATTGTGCAGAGCAGCTATGAAAAAACAACAAAGATGGGAGTCACCTTAATTTTTAACTGAAGCCACAGAGAGAAAGAATAAGAAATTACTGGCTGAGATATACAGACCCACCACTGATTTCTTCTGCCACATGGAGAAACAATTTAACACCACCCACTTTCATTAATTCATCCATGCACAAATTTCATGGCATTTATGACAAGGACATAAAGAAATGGACATTCTTCATCTCAGCTCTTTCTGTCTGTGGTACTATTGCATCTCATGCCTGCCTTGTATCTGTGTGAATAATTCTGAATGGCTGTACGTCAGAAATTTCATTGCCTTGTCAGGCCATGTAGACAATAAAGTCTGAGGCCTGCAAGTAAGCAATTATGATGGCTAGAGTCAGCAGAGAGGGAGACCTTACAGAAGAGATGCACAGGCAGAGGTTTTTTAAATCATTCAACATCTGTGCATGGCCTAGTTGACAGATGCCAGTGTTTTAACTTTGGTAGCTTGGTACATGTACATTTATAATGCAAAATAGGCTTATAGAATCAAAGAATCATAGGACTGTAGAGTTGGAAGGAACCATGAAGATAATCTTGTCCAACCTTTTGCAACTGTGCTATCCCTGATCTTACCACCTTCCAGATCAACATGTTTTCATTAGGCAATTTGAGATGTATCTCACAATGACAGTCTTATGGAACATTAAAAAATTATTTCAGATCTGCCAGAATTTAACATGGGAACTTTTAAACTTTTGGAAGGCATTCACAAGTCACTTAATGTGAGGTGGAATTTTAGAAAATGCAGATGGGTGGATTGATTCAAAATGACCCCCAGTTTTCCAGCCTGAGACATGCACTATTAGGAAACATGATACGTTAAAAATTACCTATGAATGTGAAACTGATTTTGTAGTTGTTTTTCTTTATCCGCATGTGTTGCTTACCTTGTGGAAGGGCTTTAGATTCCACTCCACCCGTCTGTATCATCATAGCTGAAGAATGGGGAAACATCACTTAAAAGAATTAAAAAGAGTGCTGTCCAAAAAGGATAGCCATTTTGGACACCATATTGACTCAACTTTACTGGAGCAACTTCTTTGAGGTCAAGGGTTTCAGCGTGAATCCACATCACAGGAGTATTTAAAAAGCTCAGAATCGTCGTAGATTTAAAAGCAGAAGTTAAAAAGCTTTTGTTTCTGATGTTTTTGATCTGTTTTATATTTGTTTTATGGTTCTCTTTTGTAGGCTCTCTTTTGGAAATCTAGATTAATAAAATTATGGCTGTTGGGGTTTGTTTGTTTTTTTAAAAAAGAATTGTTGTAGATTGAAAGCCTTAGTAAGTAGGAAGAAAGCAGAAATAATGAAAGTGTTTATAATCCCTTATAATTTCTATGAATGTTCCCTTCTTCCGTGTTTCAGATTACATGGATGTTTATTCAGGAGCATAAGTGCAGGAACACAGCCTATTCAGGAACATAATGACTTCAGGAACATAATTGTCACAATAGTGGGAAATCAAATGTGGACTTTGAAGTAGGAATACACACACACACAGAGAGAGAGAGAGAGAGAGAAAGAGAGAGAGAGAAAGAGAGCCATTTTGAAACAGGGAAGTGGGGACCATAGAATCATAGCATTGTGGAGTTTGGAAGGACCTTGAGGCTCATCTAGTCCAATCCCTTGCAGGAATTGCAGCTAAAGGATCCCTGGCCACCCAAGCACTGTTTAAAAACCTCCAATGAAGGGGGGGGGGCGTGTCTGCCACCTTCCGAGGTAGTCCATTCCACTGCCAGACTCAGTGTCAGAAAGTTCTTCCTAATGTTCAGTTGGAATCTCCTTTCTTGTAAATTTGAATCCAGGAGAAAATAAGTTAGCTCCATCTTCATGAGACAACCCTCCAGACATTTGAAGATGGCTATCATAGCTTCTCTCAGACTTCTGTTCTTCAGGCTAAACATGCCCAACTCCCTCAACTGTTCCTCATAAGGGATTGGTTTCCAGACCCGTAATCATCTTGGTCACCCTCCTCTGCCTACATTCCAGCTTGTCAATGTTGTTGTTGTTGTTGTTGTTTAGTCGTTTAGTCGTGTCCGACTCTTCGTGACCCCATGGACCAGAGCACGCCAGGCACCTCTGTCCTCCACTACTTCCCGCAGTTTGGTCAGACTCATGCTGGTAACCTCGAAAACACTATCCAACCATCTCGTCCTCTGTCGCCCCCTTCTCCTTGTGCCCTCCATCTTTCCCAGCATCACTGTCTTCTCCAGGGAGTCTTCTCCTCTCATGAGGTGGCCAAAGTACTGGAGCCTCAGCTTCACGATCTGTCCTTCCAGTGAGCACTCAGGGCTGATTTCCTTAAGAATGGATGTGTTTGATCTTCTTGCAGTCCATGGGACTCTCAAGAGTCTTCTCCAGCACCATAATTCAAAAGCATCAATTCTTTGGCGATCAGCCTTCTTTATGGTCCAGCTCTCACATCCATACATCACTACTGGGAAAACCATGGCTTTAACTATACGGACCTTTGTTGGCAAGGTGACGTCTCTACTTCTCAAGATGCTGTCTAGGCCTGTCATTGCCCTTCTCCCAAGAAGGAGGCGTCTTTTAATTTCGTGGCTGCTGTCACCATCTGCAGTGATCATGGAGCCCAAGAAAGTAAAATCTCTCACTGCCTCCATTTCTTCCCCTTCTATTTGCCAGGAGGTGATGGGACCAGTGGCCATGATCTTCGTTTTTTTGATGTTGAGCTTCAGACCATATTTTGCGCTCTCCTCTTTCACCCTCATTAAAAGGTTCTTTAATTCCTCCTCACTTTCTGCCATCAAGGTTGTGTTATCTGCATATCTGAGGTTGTTGATATTTCTTCCGGCAATCTTAATTCCAGCTTGGGATTCATCCAACCCAGCCTTTCGCATGATGTATTCTGCATATAAATTAAATAAGCAGGGAGACAAAATACAGCCTTGTTGTACTCCTTTCCCAATTTTGAACCAATCAGTTGTTCCATATCCAGTTCTAACTGTAGCTTCTTGTCCCACATAGAGATTTCTCAGGAGACAGATGAGGTGATCAGGCACTCCCATTTCTTTAAGAACTTGCCATAGTTTGCTGTGGTCGACACAGTCAAAGGCTTTTGCATAGTCAATGAAGCAGAAGTAGATGTCTTTCTGGAACTCTCTAGCTTTCTCCATAATCCAGCGCATGTTTGCAATTTGGTCTCTGGTTCCTCTGCCTCTTCTAAATCCAGCTTGCACTTCTGGGAGTTCTCGATCCACATACTGCTTGAGCCTTCCTTGTAGAATTTTAAGCATAACCTTGCTAGCGTGTGAGATGAGTGCAATTGTGCGGTAGTTGGAGCATTCTTTGGCACTGCCCTTCTTTGGGATTGGGATGTAGACTGATCTTCTCCAATCTTCTGGCCACTGCTGAGTTTTCCAAATTTGCTGGCATATTGAGTGTAGCACCTTAACAGCATCATCTTTTAAAATTTTAAATTTTTTTTTTTTTAAATTTTAAATAGTTCAGCTGGAATACCATCACTTCCACTGGCCTTGTTATTTGCAGTGCTTTCTAAGGCCCATTTGACTTCACTCTCCAGGATGTCTGGCTCAAGGTCAGCAACCACACTACCTGGGGTGTACGAGACATCCATATCTTTCTGGTATAATTCTTCTGTGTATTCTTGCCACCTCTTCTTGATGTCTTCTGCTTCTGTTAGGTCCTTACCACTTTTGTCCTTTATTATGGTAATCTTTGTACGAAATGTTCCTTTCATATCTCCAATTTTCTTGAACAGATCTCTGGTTCTTCCCATTCTGTTGTTTTCCTCTATTTGTTTGCATTGCTCGTTTAAGAAGGCCTTCTTGTCTCTCCTTGCTATTCTTTGGAAATCTGCATTCAATTTCCTGTATCTTTCACTATCTCCCTCGCATTTTGCTTGCCTTCTCTTCTCCGCTATTTGTAAGGCCTCGTTGGACAGCCACCTTGCTTTCTTGAATTTCCTTTTCATTGGGATGGTTTTCGTTGCTGCCTCCTGTACAATGTTACGAACCTCCATCCATAGTTCTTCAGGCACTCTGTCCACCAAATCTAAATCCTTAAACCTGTTCCTCACTTCCACAAAAGCATGTTTGTGATGACCAGCTTGTTCTCTTGACAGAACTCTATTAGCCTTTGCCCTGCTTCGTTTTGATCTCCAAGGCCAAACTTGCCAGTTGTTCCTTTTATCTCTTGCCTCCCTACTTTAGCATTCCAATCCCCTATAATGAGAAGAACATCCTTCTTTGGTGTCACTTGTATAAGGTGTTGTAAGTCTTCATAGAATTGGTCAATTTCAGTTTCTTCAGCACCAGTAGTTGGTGCATAAACTTGGATTACTGTGATGTTAAAAGGTCTGCCTTGGATTCGTATCGAGATCATTCTATCATTTTTGAGATTGCATCCCAGTACAGCTTTCGCCACTCTTTTGTTGACTATGAGGGCCACTCCATTTCTTTTACGGGTTTCTTGCCCACAGTAGTAGATGTGATGGTCATCCGAACTGAATTCGCCCATTCCCGTCCATTTTAGTTCACTGATGCCCAGGATGTCAATATTTATTCTTGCCATCTCATTTTTGACCACCTCCAACTTACCCAGGTTCATGGTTCTTACATTCCAGGTTCCTATGCAATATTTTTCTTTGCAGCATTGGACTTTCCTTTCGCTTCCAGGCATATCCGCAACTGAGCGTCCTTTCGGCTTTGGCCCAGCCGCTTCATCAGCTCTGGATCTACTTGTACTTGCCCTCCGCTCTTCCCCAGTAGCATGTTGGACGCCTTCCGACCTGAGGGGCTCATCTTCCAGCGTCATAACTTTTATATGCCTGTTGTCTTTGTCCATGGAGTTTTCTTGGCAAGGATACTGGAGTGGCTTGCCGGTTCCTCCTCCAGGTGGATCACGTTTGGTCCAAACTCTCCACTATGACCTGTTCATCTTGTGTGCCCTGCTCGGCGTAGTTCATAGCTTCTCTGAGTTCTTCAAGCCCCTTCGCCACGGCAAGGCAGTGATCCATGAAGGGGAGCTTGTCAATATCCTCCTTAAACTGTGGTGCCCAGAACTGGACACAGTAATCCAGATGGGATTTGACCAAGGCAGAATAGAATTATACTATTACTTCCCTTGATATGGACATTACTGTTGATGCAACCAAGAACTGCATTAGCTTTTTTGCTGCAGCATAACACTGTTCACTCATGTTAAGATTGTGGTCTACTAAGACCCCTAGATCCTTTTCACGAGTACTGTTGTCAAGTCAGGTGAACCTTACATTTGTCCCTACCAAAATTGATTTTGTTAGTTTCAGCCCAGTTCTGCAAGGTCATCTTGAATCCTGATTCTATCTTCTGAAGTATTAGCTACTCTTCCTAGTTTGGTGTCATCTGCAAATTTGATGAGCATCCTATCAATTCCTTAATCCGAGTCATTTATAGGTCCTAACCATGCAGGCAAAATAACTTATAGTTAGTAGAGCATGAGACTTTTTATCTCAGGGTCATTCCACAGGGAGTTGGACTACATGACCTTGTGGTTCCTTCCAACTCTATGATTCTATGTCTACTTAGAAGTAAGGTCTATTGAAATCAATGAGGTTTACTCCCAAGTAAGTGAAGTTATAATCACATTCTATATACGTTTTGAAATAGGTCAATAATAATAAATTACTTTTTGTGACTCTTAGTTGGCTTTTACATTTAGAAAACTGAATCATGGTAGCTCAATAAGTAGATAGCTATCTTCTAATCTCTTGTTTAGGTCTGTTGTCATGTTTTCCATTACTAGAATAGACCAAAGTGGCTATTTATCTATTTCTTCTCAGCAGGAATGGTCGGCTTTCTCCCTTTCCTTGTAATGAATGAGTGCTCCTGATTTGTAGGTTTAATCTGATTGATAAACCAGGCTTTGAATGTTGCCCCAATTTTATTTCTAAGCAGGCTGGAATACTGTAGTTTAATTAAGAACTAAACTTGAAAATTATTACTTAGGGGTGCTTTTTTCTTTTTCTTTTTTTACTGTGGAAATTTTATGGGAAAATCTGTCAAAGTCACCACATCTTAAGCGTCTGAAAAATAAAACAAAACAAATAGCAATGAGACCAATTAAATAAATGTGCAGCTTTTAGAAGGTCGGGAAGTAAAGCCTAATTAATCTTCTCTGGATGTGACTTTTGTAGAATAATGACTATTCAGTGACAGCAAGAAAAAAATGTAGGGGGAAAAGCCATTGCTGAAGAAAAGTTCAAAATTTGCCAGAATTGCCTGATTGAGTAAAAAGTCAAAGGGGTGAAGAACAATATGCCCAGTGAAAATGTTCCAGTGATTTGATTGCTTTTCATCAGAAACTCTTTAGTGGCAACACTCTGCAGGCATAATAGTTGGCCACAAAAGGAACTAGGATCTTATGTATATTTATAAGCAAATCAGGAAGGAGGGCTGAGAAAAAGCAATTATGAAACCTGACATGCTTGTCACAAGCCATATTAGCGTTAGATGCTGCATGTGCACATTCAAGGATGATATTTGCACACTTCTGAGCACAGAAGCTAAAACAGCCCGTCTATCTCCAGCTTAATGACCTAGGCAGAACCTTCAGTCGCATCCAGGGATGGCATGGCAGGGCTTCCTTGAAAACCTTGGTGTGCAAATTGGAATCTGGCACCACGAGCATGCCTCACTGGAGCAAATTCTTTCCCCTGCTGATATTACCTGTGATAGAGAGTTATATGGTCCCCAGTTTATAAACTAGATTATATTAAGAACCCAAAGTGGAAACAATTAGCGTTATTTTACTTTAGAAAGTTTGTGGGGGGATTTGTCAAAGTTGAAGACATTTTCACGTTAAAAAATGGCTAAAGCATGGTTCATATTTTTATAGTATTTTTTTAAAAAAATGCCTAAAGACAATAGGTCCTTGTGGTCCTCCAGATGTATGGTTTCTGTTCACAAGTGATATAGACTGTGATGTACCCAGAAGCCAAGCTATAGCTCTTGATAGTTGCATGTCACTACCAGGTGTTATGTACTGAAGTTCTGGGCCAGCAGGGGGATACTGTAGATAGTTTTCACTCAGGTCCACATATGCAAATAAGGGATCGAAAGTGAGGTTCCGTGATTGGATAGTTACAGAAAATGGTTACTGTTGCGTTCTAGTTGAGCTCTATATAAGGAGGCTGGCTGAACCCTTCAGCTCAGTTCTGTTCTGGCCTGTGAATAAACAAGAGCTGTTTGAAGAATCGCTGTGTCGTCTGATATGTTCACCCACAACTTAACACCAGGGACTTCACACTGCCCTGTGGAGTTTCCTGTTTGCAGAGCTCCTGCTGCACATCCAGGGGATTCATAGTGCCAAGTGGCTCTAGATCAATGGTATTGCAGTTAAGGCAAAAATAGCAGTGCGTGTGAAGTTTCAGCCAACGTCAGCATGACAACATTTTTCTCATGGTTTCTTTTCAGAGGCCGTACATTGCAGTCTCTTTCTCTCTCACACACATTTTGCAAAACAGATTTTTTTTTTAAAAAAAAAACCCTCTTGCATTCTGAGTTATCTTAGAAAAAAGGCAACTGCTGCCCAGCCTGGTCCATGGGTGCTATTACTGGGGGGAAAATGGTGCAAATTGAATTGCGGAGATGCAATTTCTGATTGAGAGGACACGAACTGAAATGGTCAGATACAAGCAAAGCATTATATAAACTCTGTGCAAGTTTTTGATAGAGGGAAAATAAAATAATGCTAGGACCTGCAGCTTCTAGCAAAATTCTTTTGACATTCTGTGGATGTTAGAGCAATGTTCTCCTTGACACCAGTAAGAGCTATATGCCTGAGGGCAATATATGGTCCTCATCTTCTGGAACATGATAATAACTGAGACAACTGCCAGAATCTGAACTTTTGTTTGGATTTTAACATGCTCTAGCATGCCACATCAAAAGCATTTCTCATGGCAATAGGCAATGCAGCCATAAACTGTAATACAGAAACACATAAACTGTGCAAGTCATCACGCTGTAATTCTTAGCTTTGACTTGTTCCCACCATCTCTCACCATTCAGTTACTTTCAGGTGACTCAGCTTTTCCACTCTGAGCAAGTCTTCACTGTGTTGTGTGGAGTGGCCTGCTAAACATCTGAAAAATATTTGCCAAAAGTGTTTCCCTCCCAGGTTTTTATTGTGAAATAAATGAAGAGCATTGCTCTCTTTTTTTGCCCTCTACTTATCATTTAAAGGAAAAAAATAGCAGCCTCTGACAACTTGTTTCTTTCTCAAGCAGATATTATTTTAAATTTCCGAACAACGTACGTCAGCAAGTCTGGCCAAGTAATATTTGAAGCGAGATCTATTTGTATCCACTATGTGACTACCTGGTTCATCATTGATTTAATTGCTGCACTTCCTTTTGACCTGCTTTATGCTTTTAATGTCAATGTGGTGAGTATGGCCTTTCTATCCCACTTCATCTCTACGGTTCTCAAGTGTCTCTTTTGTGAATGAAAATATTGCTCTTCACAGGCAAAAGAAAAGCACAGGGCCAGTGTGTGTGTGTGTGTGTGTGTGTGTGTGTGTGTGTGCTGTACCCTCGAGTGCAGCTTTTTATCTCTCCCAAGTACATGAAGTGTTTTGTCTTGAAGTGCTGAAGAAGCAATTGTGGGGGGAAATGTAGCAGTTAAAGCAAAACCTTAGGTATCAAACTGAGGGGTATCCTCTGGAACTATAAAGTCTGCTGTAGTCTTTTTTTCTTTTTTTTAGTTTCTCCATGTTCAGCGGGATGTGGGTGGCACTGTGGGTTAAACCACAGAGCCTATGACTTGCTGATCAGAAGGTTGGCGGTTCGAATCCCCGCGACGGGGTGAGCTCCCGTTGCTCGGTCCCAGCTCCTGCCAACCTAGCAGTTCGAAAGCACGTCAAGTGCAAGTAGATAAATAGGTACTGCTCTGGCAGGAAGGTAAACGGTGTTTCCGTGCGCTGCTCTGGTTCGCCAGAAGTGGCTTAGTCATGCTGGCCACATGACCCGGAAGCTGTACGCCGGCTCCCCCGGCCAATAAAGCGAGATGAGCGCCACAACCCCAGAGTCGGTCACGACTGGACCTGATGGTCAGGGGTCCCTTTACCTTACTATGTTCAGAGAAACCCTTCCAAAACACAAATGTCTAAGGGGAATTTGGGCCAATCCTCTACTCATACACAGATGTGGAATCTGTGGTCCCCTAACTCTGATCTCCAAATTCCTTCATCCTTCATCCTGGTAGAAGCTGGAGTTCAAGTTCATTGAAGATGGGGAAGGGTGTCACACGTCCTGCCCTGCCCTGAGTTATGTAAGCCAAGTAGAAATACTGGGGGGCGGGGATATTGCTTTTAAAAATATTGTATTTTTCAGTGTATATCACCCATGTCTAAGACTCAAATTATTTTTGGGGACTCATATTTAAGAAAATGGTGGAAGATGACAGTAAGAGCTGTTCGACAGTGGAATTTGCTGCCAAGGAGTGTGGTGGAGTCTCCTTCTTTGGAGGTCTTTAAGCAGAGGCTTGACAACCATATGTCAGGAGTGCTCTGATGGTGTTTCCTGCTTGGCAGGGGGTTGGACTCGATGGCCCTTGTGGTCTCTTCCAACTCTATGATTCTATGATTCTATTCTATGACCCAGAGTTGTTGAGATTTTTTATTTTTTTCAAGAGGATGGCCCAGAGTTGTTGATCTTTTTTGGGGGGGGGGATGCTGAAAATCACTAACCAGATTTAAAAACGCTGACCACTAACAATTGCTCGCATCTCTGAGCATCAGCCGGAAATCAAACGCCCAATTGGTGACAGCCAATCCACAGCAGACATTAATTCAGCAACCTATCACCCAACCAACTGGTGCAGCAGCCGAAAATCCAAAGCAGAACTTTCAGCAACCAACTATCACACACCAAATCACCACTCACAAGCTCCTGCTCATAGTGGCAACCAATCACCCGTCACCCACATTCACTATCCGTAGACGAGGCATGTTTTTAACATTATTTTACGGTAAAAAAAACCTTGTCTTATACACGGAAAAGTACGGTAGCTGAAAATGCTTATGAGATCAAGTGTGCTACCCATTATTTTTGGGGAATTACTGGAACATATTCGTGGCAACTAACTTAAGAATTAATAATTTTAATTATACACACAAACATACACAGTTAACTTTCTTGTATCAGTTATCCCCACTCCAAGAGATGTTGGGAAGTTGATGTAAGCTTGTGAAGGCTCCAAGGCTCATCAGCATTTTTTTAGGGGGGGGGACTTTGGGGTGGGAGAGTCAGTTCAGTCAAAACCCATTAAGCCACAATCTTGATATGCATCTGAACATTCACTAGACTGTACAAAAAAACCCATTCAGGAAGTTATTTACCCACACTAATTTTTAAACGTTTTCATATTTTGCCTCTAACACGCCCCCCCCCCCAAATTAATTTAGGTTGTAATGTAATGTACATTGACTTTTTAATAATATACTATGTTTTACTGAAAAGTGGGATACTTGCATAGTTCCTATGTGATGTTAACTCAGTTCTGCAAATGAGTAGATTAGGGGGAATTCAAGTTTTTATTCTTTAATGCCTTAATACTCTCCTGTCTCTAAAGATCTTTATGCACAATTGCAACAATGCTGATTTACTCAGAAAATTATTCTGCCTTAGGCGGCCATGAATTTCCTGCGCATGCATTAAGAGTTTCATAAATCCAGATTTTACTTGGGGGGGGGGGGATTATTTGGAGATACAGATGAAAGCCTTGTGAATTGTTGGATTGTTATTTAATTGACAGTCTTATATGTAGAGTAAAGGAGTCAACAAATGCTGATAGAGACTTCTTTATTTTTTAATTATGATTGTGACATGAAGGATTTCTAAGCATCTAACAGAATACTTCCTTAGCAATAATTAGCAGAGGGGATGTACTTTCATTTGTTGTTTTTGTTAAAGCAGAGGCTGGAGAAGACTGTACAGCCTTCTGACAGCATGCAGTTAGGCTGAAGTCTGAAATTTCAAAAGCATTGAGATACCTAAGAGCACACAAGGTCTGCTTACTTTGGTACAGTGGCTAAACTGATCTCTACCCATGGAGAGGTCAGCACTCCTTCTCTCTTACAAGGCTAGGTAGCTATAAATTCTTCTTCCTTTTAGATTCTGCTTTCAGTGAGTTCAAAAGCACGCAAGTTCTGATCACAAGAAGAGCTAGGATCATTTTATATAATTAGTAAATTGTGCAGTAAAAAATTGTTGTGGATGTCTAGGGTGCAGCTGGAAATTCTCTAGTGGAGCAGTGGAAAACCTCAACCCAGGCAGCCCTGTATCGGGAAGTTTTTTATGCTTGGTGTTTTGCTGTGGTTTTTTTATATTTTGTTGGAAGCCACCCAAAATGGCTGGGACAACCCAATCAGATGGGTGAGAGATAAGTATAAAGTTGTTGTTGGGTGAGGTATAATTCCTGTTCTGGGCCCAATAAGCACAGGACACCTTTGCCCAGCGGCACGTGGCCCATAGATACTGGGCAAGTATTACTTGCCATGCCTTCTCCAGCCACTTTTTTAGTTTTAGCGTTGCGGTTTTTAGCAGTGCAGATTCTTGCAGTTGCTAGGAAAAGCTTACCCTTACTAGTCTAAATCAGTTAGCTATAAAGTGAAATTCGGCTGGCTTTGCATACGTGAGTAATCAAATTTAGCTAGGCACAGAGTAGGAGTGCTGACTCCTCATTTTGTCTTTCTAAGTTGTGAAAATATAACTTCTGTATATGAATTTCAGGTCTTACAGTGACAAACCGAACACTGCTAAAGGGAGTGTCGCCGGAAACACCCCCCCCCCATCTCACTGACACGTGTTACACAAGCACCACACTCATACATGCACACATCTCCCTCTCCCTGACCCTGGAGATGTCCCTTCAGAGGGCCATCCCCTAAAGCCTTCCGTAAATAAGGAAGCGCTAGCTTGACAGCTTCCCGCTATAGCGCTCCGCATAGCCCTATTTTTATTATGAGTAGACCGGCCGACCGAATTCTGCTGTCAATCGGCGCCCGCCTCAGCCAATCAGTATAACCGAACAGCGCCCCTTGCGACGGCCACGCAGGTACTGCAGCCTACTGCCGCTCCCCCCTTACCTTTGACAGCTCTCAATACAAAGTTTCCGAGTTCAATTGACCGTGACTGATCTAATCAAAATGTAGCAAGCCACTTCCTGAAGGCGAAAGTGCTTTGAACTTCAAAGACAATATTCTTTATAAATTCACTAAAAATCAGCCGTACTTCGGATTTTCACCGGACCACTTTTATTCCGCTGGATATTACAAAGACTATCAAAGGGGGGTGGTCTGATATCAAGCAGCCATAATCCCTTGACCGAGCAGTCACGTACTCTGTGTTCCTCCCTAGTAGACGTGACCACCTTGATAGCCATCGGTGATGGGCTCAGACAGAAGGCTATCAAGGACACAATGAACTGCATATCTTGGTGTATTCCGTGCGGACCTCTCACAAAGGACTGTGACCGGATTCCCCTCAGGGGGCAAGAAACTTCGTCTTTCCCTTTGTTTTCGTACATGACTCATGCAGGGAGGGGGAAGGAGGCTCCGGCCAGGTGTCAGGGCACTCGGGTTACCTGTGCAGCCCCTCCCCGACTCCTCCTATTTTTAATATAATCGTGATGTAAATATGATGTAATTCTGAGGGTGTAGCTTAGGGGATTAGCAACTAATAAAAGTCGGGGTCTCCCTTTGTTCGGGGCTTCCATCTTGCTTCACCTCGTGGGCGGTGGGAGTCCTGTCGCGACAGTCTTTCCTTTAATAAATACCAAGCCTACTGGCTGCTGTTTTGCTCTGACTTGCTCTGGTCGGTGTCTTCATTTGCCCAAGAGGACCCTCAAATTCTCCGTTAACAGGAGAAAAAAAACATTTGGAATGAGTAATGAGAAATAATTACACATGATTTATTACACTCATTTGCAAACCTATTATTATCACATAATTTAAAAAAAATGGAGATTTCATTTAATCCATCATAGAAAAATGTAATGTGAGCTCAAGTATATATAACTGATATAACTTCCCTTTAAAGGAGATGTCTTCTCAGTGGCCATTTTGCCTTGTACCTGGATTTAGTCTTCCCTCCCCAAACTTTTCCCCTTTTGTAGTGTGTTTTTTACATTACTGACCTGGAAGTAAAGCCCATTGAAGCCAGTGAGACTTAACATCTGATAGCGTTATACACCACCCCAATCTGTGATTGTGAGAAATTCCGGGGGCTCCAGGCAGGCTTACCTGTATTACCTTTTGTGGATGAAGTACAGCAGAGACTGTGTTGTCTTTATGATCATAGAATCATAGAATTGTGGAGTTGGAAAGGACCACAAGCTTTATGTAGTCCATCTCCCTGCAATGCAGGAATCGTTTTGCCCAATGTGGGGCTCGAACCCAAGAGCCTAAGATTAAGAGTCTCCTGCTCTACTGACTGAGCTACCTTTTAAAGTTGATACACATATGTACAACCTGGGCCAATGATGGAAGGGTTCATAGCATCAGCACTCCAAGAGAGTCTTGCTTCCTCCATCGGCGCATCCTAGGTTCCAAGCAGAGATCCAGCATCATGCTCTCTCCCTGCCGCTTTGTGCCTCCTGGTCACATAACTCCTTACTCTTAAGCTGCTGGCCCACATAGCTTCTAGCTCTAGTTTCTCTCAGTTGTGGCTTTATCTTCAAACTAACTTGGAGCTGAGGGAGGGGCCCTAACCACCGTTGATGCGTTGTCCTTTTAATGGCTTTGTCACCTCGTGCAGAAAGCTTAGCCAACCTAAGTAGTGCCCAACACTTGACTTAATTAAAGGATTAGCTGGGTCTAGCACAGTGTTTCCCAACCGGTGTTCCGCGGCACACGAGTGTGCCGCAAGATGTTGCCTGGTGTGCCGCGAGATGTTGCCTGGAGGGAGGCGGGCGAGGGCGTTTGCTTCCCGGAGGACGGAGCGAGGGCGCCCCCTGCTGGGCCGGGGCTCGCTCTCCCCAGAGGGTAAATCTGGATCAAATGGGGCGAGGGGCGGGCTGAATTCTGGGGGCCACTGATGCCCTACAGACCCCCCCAAGTCCTCCGGGGCGCGCGCACTGCTGGGCTCTTTTCGGTCGTCGTGCTTGTGGGAAGCCGCCCCTTCCCTGGGCGACGCGACGCCTCGCGACTCCGGAGTCAGTCCCGCGGGCTCTCGGAGGGACTCGCGAGCGATGGCGCGGCGGCTCCGGGGCGCGCTCAGCCGGGCCGCCGCGCGCCCCTGCGCAGCCCCTGCTGCAGCTGCCCGGCGTGGAGCGCGACGCGGAGCCGGCCGGGCTTGGAGGCGCCCAGGTAGGGCCGAGCCGGGCGGGGGCGGGGAGGTCTCGGTCTGCTGCGGGCGCAGGAGGGCGAGCGGGAGAGGGGGAGCCGTCAGGTCTCCTGGAAGGAAGCGAGGCGGCGGCTGAGGGGGATGCAGCCCTGTCCCCAGCAACAGGCGCTCCTCGAAGTGAGGCCACAAGTCGGGGCTCGGACAGGGCCTGGAAGCAGCGGCTCCGGCTCTTGGGAGCGGAGAAGGGGACTTCGAAAGCGGCCTGGAGGAGAAAAGCCCCGATGCAGTGAGAGCGGGGAGCGTGCTGCCTTGTCCAGGCCTCCTCGCTTTGTGCCGTCCGCTGCCGGGAGCAGGACACGGGGGCTCCTCGTTCGCATGCTTTCCCGGGTGATCGGTGAGGGTTAGGGTTAGGGTTAGGGTTAGGGTCCCTCAGTCCCTCGCTTTGCTGCCTCCTCCCCCCCCCACCCCCAAAGCATGGAGGTTCCCCGGCAAGGGGGAGGGAAAAAAATTGAAAGTTACACTTTCGTGCGTCCCTCCCGGCGTGACGCTGCGCGCTGACGTCACGGGGCTGTAATGGTGGTGTGCCTCGATATTTTTTTCATCAAACAAGTGTGCCTTTGCCCAAAAAAGTTTGGGAAACACTGGTCTAGCACAACTTAATACACACAGTTTGGGCTTAATACACGCTGGCTTAATGCATATGGGTCTGTCACCCAGTCTTAACACTCCAAGCACTGATGAAATTCTAACACCTGCTGGACTCAGGAATTTAGGGTGTCTTGCACCCACAAACTCATAACACTAATATGCAGAGGTTTACACTGCTGGGGTGTAAGCCTGAGGGCAAACACATTTTAAAAAAATCTTTCTATAGTGCCCGAGAAGTTTAGGTTCCTATTATTATTATATAACTAGAAGCATTTCAGGTTTTCCAAACCTGACTATGTAACTCACCTTCATGCATTCACCAGGGATGTGTATGGGCACCAAGACCCGCCTTGTATGCACATCTTGTGTATTTTTAAAAATTCTGATCTGTTTCTGAGTCTCTCTGCTCTCCCACACTTCGGTCTGTTCCAAGGTTTTCTGCCTAAAATGGAGCTCTGTGTTCCTCATTCACTATAATGGGAAACCAAAAATTGCTGTAATATTTTCCCGTTTTGTCCAATGTGGGTAAAATTAACAGGCACATAAGCCTCTTCAGAGTGGATTTAGCCTGCCAAATTGCAGACAAATAGGTCCAGGGGCTTTTTGTGGGGAAGGAAGGGGGATTCACTTTCAAGAGGTGTTGGAGTGGTATACATTCTTGCTTATACATTAAAAAACAACATGTAGCTTCAGACTGGCTTTTCCTTTCTGGTGCTTGTGTCCTGCAATAGGCTCACAAAATGAGGCTAACAAAAATGTTGAGTTCTGAATAGCTCTGAGATTTGTTTTTGTTTGATTAAAACACAGTGGTATAGGGCTTTTTAAAAAATTTAAACAGAACATTTAACTTTTGAAGAAACCTTATGCTGCTTAAAAAAAATAAAGAAAAGAAAATCCACCTAGAACTCTTTAATACTTTGCATGTAATATTTTGTATAGCCTCACTTCTTGCAAAGTACATGGGCCTTGTAAAAAAGAAAATGATATAGAAAAAATATAGAGCTGTAAGGTCAGAAAAGTATAGAAATGAGACAGTAACCTGAAGCACTTTCCTGTATGGGAAGACGGCTGAAAATTACTTTCCCTTCTCACCCTTTCAGGTGTCCATCGTTCACCTTCTCAAGACTGTACGATTGCTGCGTCTTTTACGTCTTCTTCAGAAGTTGGATCGCTATTCCCAGCACAGCACTATCGTTCTGACACTTCTTATGTCTATGTTTGCGTTGTTAGCTCATTGGATGGCTTGCATTTGGTATGTCATTGGAAAGAAGGAGATGGAAAAAAAACCATTCACTTGGGACATAGGTACATGCTTTATTTCCCCTCACAGACTGAAAAGTTATACTTTAAAACATCAAAATGTTGCAGCTTACGGGGGGGGGGGCACAAAAATTGATTTGGTATGATGTAAACTTCTGGCTTCTACAATCTTCTTTTTAACCCATTGGCCTACAGAGTGAGGGCAGGAAAATGTTGCCTCACTCTGAATTAGTTTCATGCAACATTTACCAAAACCAAATGAGAGTGATGTCAATACTTACTGCCTCACCCTGGTGTATTGTGTGTGTGATTGATTGATTGATTGATTGATTGATTGATTAAAATAAAGGTTTTGTGTATAAAATAATGACACTAACATCAGCCAACCACCAGTAAGACTACAAAAACTTCCAGATCATTTGTAATTTAAATATATTGTATAGGTTTAAACTGAATTTATTAAGCACATATTCTTTTCTTATAAGGAGATTTATAAGAACTGTGGCACATCCTTCTCAAATTTGAGAACTTTTCAGCCCCGTTGTTTTCTCTGAGAACCATTTCTCAGAGCTTCTCATCAGGTTAATTCTTCCGCTGGCAATGAGAACGTGACTCCATTGACCAAGGACTCTGTGCATTACCTCTATGAACTTAAAAAAAGCAACAGCATTTTAACCAAATGTGCAGGATTGGTGACCAGTAAAAAAGAAAAGAAAAAAGGAATCTCCTGAAAATCCATGCATTTCAGTTCTTTGCTTGCAAAAGTATAGCTACTGGTTTTATATATACAGTATATCTCTCTCTCTAGACTAATTATTTGTTCCTCACTTTCCATATTCCGTACTTCCTTTGGAGAAAATGAAATTAATTTTGAGTTGACAGTGCTTTTGGTTACCTGATTCTTTAATATTTTCAACACCAATTTTAGGTCCTGATTTTCTATGGGCTTAGGGCAGATCATAATAATATTTAAAAATTCTTTATAGTTTAGAGAGGTCTATTATGAAAGAGATTCCCTCTGAGTTCTTAGACGTATATGTAAGTGCTATTTAGATCTGTGCAGACAATAAGCAGATTACTCTGAAAATCTTCTTGGCTGCAAAATGTATTCTATATTTTGGAACTTCATGATCTTGTAGAACTGGACAGCCGTGGATAGCTGGTTAATAGGAGGCCAAAAAGTCAAGATGCGTCTTCCTTGAGTTCATCAATGCTGCCATAAATTATTTGTGCAACAGTCTTGAACAAATCTCCCATCTGTCAGCTATAATTTCAGCAGCATCTTAAAAGAGAAATAAAAACCAATTCAGAACTGACTTAAAGGAAATGACTTACCTTAAGCAGTAAACTAATTCCATTTACTTTGAACAAGCCTACTTTTGTCTTCTCCAGTCACTGAAATGTCTGCTTTTTACACTTACTCACCAAAGTGCATTGCTTTATGGTTTGTTTTTGTGCTTGAAGGGAGGTCATATTACATGTGCCACCTTCAGTATGTTTGAACCAATAAGTGGTGGAACTTGGGAGTTTACTGACCTTTGGTCCCATGCTTCTATTTTAACGGTGCAGTACTAATTGTACAGAGTTTATTGTTGCATACTTGTGCTCCATCAGCGTCCTCAAGACAGCCACTAGGCTAAAATCTTTTCCATGATCATTATCGTCACATACATCATATTCTGAGAATACTGACAGAAAGATTTTAATGGTTGGGAAGCTTTCCCGGGCTGATGCTAGTGGAATCTGAAGCATTCATCATTCTCTTCATTAGTGCTTCTGCGGTCACCAGAAATTCTTGTCAGCAGCTCTGGGTTTGCATTTTGAATATATCCTTGAGGGCATATATCTACCTCGGTTAAAATTCAAGTTATGAGTTTTTTCCTTCCTCAGAAACAAATTACATTATTTAGGTGTAACTAACAAAGGCAGTAACAAAGGTGTAACTAAAGCTGTCAGTCTTTAAATCTGGAGTTATAATTCCAGTCTGCAAATCTGGTACATCTGAATGTTTGCAAATTAAACTGACTTTGGATCACTTCTGATATTACTTTCTCAAGATACAGGTACATGCAACACCTTTAGTTTTTTGAATGTGTGGCTTTTGTGGGGGGAAAACAGAAGCACAATTTGCTCTTGCTGTATTGTTGCATATAGATGCGCCCATCTGTCTCTTAGGGCTGGTTTCTCAGGTTTAGAAAATGCATGTTGTACAACCCCTCTGTATTGCTGTTTAGTGCAAGGAGAGTATTGCATGGTTTGATGGTCCTTCATGTCAAAATTCCCTGCCTGTGGAGACTTGGCACACCAAAGAGAGAGATTTGTGTCTAGTCTTCGTACCAATGTGCTCATTTTCACGTCTAGGGAGCTTATGATGCAAGAGGACTTCCCATCCACTTTCTGAAGGGGCAAAGTTCCAGGAAGGCTGTTTCACACCATGTAAACTATTGGGTGAAGTTTTCCAGAGATCAGAGGGCAGGGTTGGTGTCTGGGCCAAGATTTCAATACAGGCATATTTGCACTCAGGCACCTTCTTGATCGCTTAGCATTTGCAGTTACGCCGATTGCCTTGCTTGACTGCATTTCCATGTAGGGTTTTCTTCAACAGCAAAACCATCTTTTGCCATCTTTTTGTAAGAGGGAATTTGTGAGTACAGTGGTACCTCTGGTTGCGAACGGGATCCGTTCCGGAGCCCCGTTCACAACATGAGCAGAACGCAACTTGCGTCTGCGCATGCACGGGCCACAATTTGCCGCTTCTGTGCATGCGCGTGATGTAATTTAGCACATCTGCACATGCGTGAGGGGCAAAACCCGGAAGTAACCGTTTCCGGTACTTCCGGGTCGCCGCAGGATGCAGCCTGAAAAGATTTAACCTGAAGCAAACATAACAAGAGGTATGACTGTATTATTGATGAGGAATTTATATTATAATAAATAGGATTTATACTTTAGGAAAGTTATGTGACATCAGAGTGAATTAGGCATCAGCCTGGGAATTTCAAGGCAACCACTGTTTTGAGACATGGAGGAAGATTTCAGTGAAGCAGTACAGGAGCTCATGGGACTGTTCCTCCTGGAGCTGCTTAGACAGAAGTAGAGCCTGCAAGTTCAGGCCAATGCCCACCTGCATAATATTTTATTTATAAAACACCTACAGTTACTGGATGTTGTAAAATTAAAAAAAATGACAATTCTCAGCTCACATGTAACCAATATAATTGGAGTGGTAAGGGAACAGGCATGAAAAGGGGGGGGAAGGCAGTATGAAACAATAGATTCTGATTTTTTTTAAGCATCATAAGAGTTTGCAGAAGAAAATGCTGTTTAGAATTAATAGTTTCCCATAGGTTTTTAAAAAGATAGATACTAAGAAGCAGCAGGTTCCAGATGTAGGGACAAACCTGAACAGCTGGTAAGTAATAGCACAAAGGAAAACAGAAGCCTTGCAGAAGATGAGCATGTCATATAGTATGGCTTGAAGTTGGCTTGTTTTTTTTAATAACCATAGTTACGACAAAGCACAGTTTGTCTGGTGTTGAATGTCACAGCAAGCTGTGGTTAGTTTAAAATGGAAGGGAAAAGCTTCAGCTTCAGAGAGCCAGTGTGGTGTAGTGGTTAAGAGTGATACACTCGTAATCTGGGGAACCAGGTTCGCGTCTCCGCTCCTCCACATGCAGCTGCTGGGTGACCTTGGGCCAGTCACACTTCTCTGAAGTCTCTCAGCCCCACTCACCTCACAGAGTGTTTGTTGTGGGGGAGGAAGGGAAAGGAGAATGTTAGCCACTTTGAGACTCCTTCTGGTAGTGATAAAGCGGGATATCAAATCCAAAACTACTCTTCTTCTTCTTCTTCTTCTTCAGTTTTCACACCTAAACAGGAAGAAAGGGGAAAGGGGAGGAGAAGTTTACATCCTCTAGTCTGACTGTGGCTTGTCCACATCACACCAGAGACAAAACTAGGGGTTGGCAAAACTGGCCCCTACTGGGGGCCCAGGCCCAGGAGGGGCACAAAATTCACCTATCAAACTATGGAGTGTATGTTGTATGGAATGTATGGTGCCGCAGCACTGCTATCGCAGCAAGATCAAACACGGGAGAAGCTTCCCATCCTTCTTGCATCGCAGCACAAAGGTGTTTGGTATTGCAGTAAAGTGATTTTTCGGTCTGTGCTGATACAGTGGTACCTCAGGTTACATACGCTTCCGGTTACATATGCTTCAGGTTACATACGCTTCAGGTTACAGACTCCGCTAACCCAGAAATAGTGCTTCGGGTTAAGAACTTTGCTTCAGGATGAGAACAGAAATTGTGCTCCGGCAGCGCGGCGGCAGCAGCGGGAGGCCCCATTAGCTAAAGTGGTGCTTCAGGTTAAGAACAGTTTCAGGTTAAGAACGGTCCTCCGGAACAAATTAAGTACTTTACCTGAGGTGTACCACTGTATAGCTCCTTGCCAAGGGTGCAAGGGACCCTAGGTACCATACCGAACAGCCGTTCAGGCATAAATGTTGGACCAGCTTTTCAGTACCAGATAGATTCTACTTTATGGTCAATCGGAAATAAATGATGAGACTGCCTTTTCTTTACCTACGTAGCTTTTCTTTTAAAAATGGTATTCAGCATGAATTAACATTTTTAACTCACAAATGCCAGATGCAAAAAGCAGTTCTAAGCAAGCGAAAAATCGCATTTGGCAGTTTTCAACCCTTAGGCGATCTAGCTTGAAGACTCACGCCCCCTTATAACTTTTGGAAATTGTCAGTAGAAGGGATTGTGCCGATAGTTTGCCCAATATATTAATATTCCAAGCGCTGCTGAAGCCTGTTGGTCAGTTTCCTTGGCTAATGAGGCTGCAGGTGATGTTTTCTGCTGTTTTTCAAAACCCATTTTGCATTGTAACCAGGGAACTGCGTGTTCTCTTTGGCAAACTAGCAGCAGGCTCTTTGGATAGCAACTGGAGAATCTTACATGGAAACCTGTAGCTGACCTACTTCTAGCTTCCTTTTATTTAATTTCACTGTCACCGCTTCAGAGGAGGGCTGCCATACATTAGCAGAACTGGCACCCAGAGTCACACTTTACCCAAAAGAGTAGAGCACAGCTGAGTTTTTACAATACAAATGCTTGGCAGGTATCTGATCTTTCTCTCTGCCCTAGCTTAGTGTTTCTGTTCTCAATAATTTTAACAGGCACAGAAGTGGAAATTCTGTTCACATTTACCTGGAATAAATTCCATTGAGCTCACTGGGGCTTACTTCTGAGTAGACATGAATAATAATAATAATAATAATAATTTATTTATACCCTGCCCATCTGGCTGGGTTTCCCCTGCCACCCTGGGCAGCTCCCAACAGAATATTAAAAACACAATAAAATATCAAACATTAAAAATTTCCCAGTACAGTGTTGCCTGCAGATGTCTTGTTGGGAGGGTGTTCTACAGGGTGGGTGCCGCTACCGAGAAGGTCCTCTGCCTGGTTCCCTGTCACCTCACTTCTCGCAGTGAGGAAAGCGCCAGAAGGCCCTCGGTGGCCGGGGAAACCCAGCCAGATGGGCAGGGTAGAAATAATAAAGTTGTTGTTGTTGTTGTTGTTGTTGTTGTTGTTGTTGTTGTGCTTGTGCCAGTGGACCAGACAGTGTTGTTTATTTCCCATCTTTCCATAGCCTTAAAAAAATAAATCTCATCCCATTGGTCTAAATGGGAGAAAAAGGAATACACCAGCCCAAGAGCAGGGTAACCCTCTCCCTTCCCACATTCTGGGGAAATGGTCAGGCTTTAGATCCCATAGATCCACAGCTCCATTGATCCACACCTGACATGCCCCTGTCCCCCCCCCCCTCTTTGTTGTGGAAACACTGACAGCAGAGAATAATTCTGGGAGTTGACTTTCCTCTTTGAGGGCATAGCCCCCTCTCCATCTACAGAAAGAGCTCCACCAAATCCTACGAGACACCCTTCCAGGGACCATAGGATTGGTTCATCACCATTATCCTGATTTATGGGCAAGACACATCTTCATTCTTATTTATGGGCATAACCTCCATAAGGCACCTTGCATAGTCATTAAATAAAATACATTTAAAAATGAGAAAAACAGCATAGGAAAACAGCATGAAATTTTAAAACAGGTCAGTCAATTAAAAATATAAATGGATTAGGCAGCAAAATATAAGCCAGCAAAGTAAATTAGCAGTATTGGTCTAGATGCAGATTGACATGCTGATTTACTACATCAGTGAGAACAAGGACTAAGTTTTACTTGTTTGCGAAGAAATGCTTTAAGACAGTTTCAGTGTACTATAAAGGCCGAGTATCCAAAATAAAACGATGCATTGTTTGAAAAGAAAAGAAAAGAATAGAAACTCATTATTTTTAAGCTAATCACAATATCCCGAAGAAATCTGACATGGTTTTTGACGTTCTGGGAAAGGCAACCCTGATGTTTTGCAAATAGTAACAAGGGGAAAGACCAATTAAATTGATGGCAGTTTGTGACAGCAGGAGTTAATAGTGCTACAGGCTGGTACAATGCTATTTCCATGGAAAATGCAGTCTAGCGGTGGCAGACCCAAGTTTCTTCCAGATAAAAAAGGTAAAGGGGCTCCTGACCGTTAGGTCCAGTTGCGGACGGCTCTGGGGTTGTGGCGCTCATCTCGCTTTACTGGCCGAGGGAGCCGACGTTTGTCCACAGACAGTTTTTCCAGGTCATGTGGTCAGCATGGCTAAACTGCTAGGTTGGCAGGAGCAGGGACCGAGCAACAGGAGCTCACCCCATCACGGGGATTCGAACCGCCGACCTTCTGATCGGCAAGTCCTAGGCTCTGTGGTTTAACCCACAGCGCCATTTTGACCCTAAACTGTCTGCTTAAACAGAGGATTCTCTGCTAGTGCTATATTTTAAGTGGCCAGTTGATACACAGGCAGATTTATTGCAAATTTATTTTGGAATCTTTGTGTTTCAGCTCTGTAAATGTGTAACTATCTTGTGTTTATTAGATGAAGCTCAAAGAAGGGGCTGCAATTCAAGACCTACTTACTTGTGACTATGATCCCATTGAATACCATGAGACTTATTTCCAAGCACACATGTGCAGAATCACATTGGGGATTAACTTGGTGTGTTGTGGAGTTTTTTATATGGTTTGCGGTAATTTGTAGAAATAAGTAGAGAGGTTGTGCATGTTTGAATGTTCCCCTTTGACGGACAGGTTTTGCTTTTAATCACAGTGACTTATTTTATGAGGCTGCTCCAATCATAGAGTGATGGGGGGGAGGGATAATTAAGTAAATAAACAGGATTCTTCTCATGGGTCTTCATTCTCCTCTTTGTGGGACGCGGGGGGGGGGGCGCTGTGGTCTAAGCCACCAAGCCTCTTGGGCTTGCTGATCATAAGGTCAGCAGTTTGAATCTGCACGACGGGGTGAGCTCCCATTGCTATGTCCCTGCTCCTGCTAACCTAGCAGTTTGAAAACACCAGTGTGAGTAGAGAAATAGGTATCGCTGAGGCGGGAAGGTAAACAGCATTTCTGTGTGATCTGGCATTCATCACGGTGTTCCGTTGTGCCAGAAGCAATTTAGTCATGCTGGTCACATGACCTGGAAAAGCTGTCTGTGGACAAACGCTGGCTCCCACTGTCTGAAAGTGAGATGAGTGCTGCAACCCCATAGTTTAATTTGATTAGACTTAACCTTCCAGTGGTCCTTTACCTTTACCTTTCATTCTCCTCTGAGTTTTGACTGTAAGAGAAGCGTTCAAGTTAGACCATATTCCTCCCTAATCATTCTTTTTCCTAACAGATAATCAGAAATCATAGGTGACTCTCTCTGTGTCTCTATGTTTCGTGGTGGAAGGAGTCGTGTTTTTTTCTGTGTTGTTCCCTCAAGAGTTTTGGAACATTGTCATGTCTGATCACTCCCCGGGGGGAATTTTACTGTAGTTGTATTCACAGCATGCGGCAGCAAGGAGCCCCACAAACTAGCCAGCCAGGATGTGGGTGGTTTGATGCTCTACTTTGATTTTTTAATCAAAAAACAGTTTTAAAGTAATGAAGCAGCTCACAATTCTTGGACACCTAGTAAAGTAATTCTCCAGAGTGCAGACTCTGAAATGGACTCATGATAATATTCGTGTCATGATCCACCCATATCTAATCAGGCGAGTTTGCTTTGGAATTTTTCTAAGATGCCTTCCCCATTGCTATACATCCTTCAAATGTCCAACCAAGCTAGTATTCTGTGATCATTGCATAAACAGGAAAAGAAGACCTATTGGACCTTCTGCTCAATATGGTGGACCCAGCAACTAACAGTAGGATTACTGCACATTGGTTACTGCTGTTGTTGGTTTGCATCTTGTTGGGCCTAGCCTTCTTGTGCCATATATAAGTGGATGCATGCAGCAACACATAGACAGATTGTGATTTAAGAACGGGGGAGGACTTGTAAAATGTGAGATATTTGTACTGCTGGCTGTAAATGCTACCGTCATCACCTATCCCAGCCTAGAAACACATTTACATTTTCATCTAACACTGGAACTCTTCCCAGAAACGCTTAAACAAAACACGGTGTGAAATCATCCCTCTACCTACAATTCATTTTGGAGGAGATTTCCGAAAGGTCATAATATGAGTCCAGTAATCCCCTTGATTTAGAGAAGCATTTGTGCACCCACCTATCTTTTGTGCTTGTTGATTAATAACTGTATGCACTTTAATTACATTGCCATTTTGAAAAACCATCTGAGAAATGGAGTGAAATAACTTTAAGGTCTGGATACAAAACATGAAGGAACACTGAGATTCAAGGAGGCCTCTCCTTCGTTTTAACTGCTCTAAAGTGGTACCCACTCCCCTCCACCTTCGCAATTCAGGGTGTGCATGTCAGGTTTGCTTGCTGAGTTCCTGAAAAAAGAACACAGAGGACAAGGACCAGATGGGACAGTATAAATGTGTTAGATGTGTTTAACACCTTCTCTGCCTGACACCAAATGCCCTGGAAATCTGAATGCTGATATCGTCCCCCACACTGACAAAGTTTAGGCTTCACCTTAAAACATACCAGTTTTGCTAGGCTTGTGGTGCCTAGATGTATATTAGAACAATGAGAGTTTTAGCACCAGCCATTGGATTTCAAAGGTTTTTACTAATCTTCTATAATTTTGACAATAATTTCATGATACCTGTGTTATATTGTAAGATTGTTGTTAGCTGGGCCCAAGCTTCTCCAGAAGGAAGGTGTGGAACGGAAATAATAAATGGCATGATAATAATTAATTATAACCTGAGTGACCAGGGAAGTCTTGTTGTGTAAAGCTCTATGAGCCTAGACTTTCCTCTGCAGACATCCACAGTGAACACATGGATGTCTGGGGCAGAAGAAGCAGCATGGCATCTCTGTACTGTTAACTAGTAATAATAATAATAATAAGTTATTATTTATATGCTGCCCATCTGACTGGGTTGCCCCAGCCACTCTGGGTAGCTTCCAACAAATTAAATCATCAAACACAGTAGAACACCAGGTATTAAAAACTTCCCTGACTTCAGATGTCTTCAAAAAATCAGGTAGTTGACATCTGATGGGAGGCCATTCTACAGAGCGGGTGCCACTACTGAGAAGGCCCTCTGCCTGGTTCCCTGTAACCTCACTTCTCCCAATGAAGGAACCAGCAGAAGGCCACTTGGAGTTGGACCTCAGTGTCTGGGCTGGACGATGGGGGTGGAGACAGGGCCATTTAGGGCTTTGAATCATTCCAGAGACCAGTTCAAGGACATGCTCTGTCATTTATTCAAGATGCCATCAAAGGGTCTTGCAGCTAGTGGTTTGGTTTCCTTCACCTCTAGTACTTTTATTACTCCAAATGTACTTTTATTACTCCAAAATGAACAATGCAGTCTATTAGCTTATTTACAGACTGTTTTAATGAAAACTGAAACCAATGGGGTCAGTACAAGGCAATAAATGTCAAGGAGTGCAGGAGAATATAGATGTAGTCTGTTCTGTTCCCTGGTCTCAAGGATCTGTTTGCTACACAATGACAACGCTGGCTTTCCCTTTAGTCATTGCTCTTAGTCCTCTGTGGTTTGATAGGCCAGCACATAACTCTCAGGAGTCTTTGGTGCCTTCAGTTGTCCTTGATCGAGGGTCACATGCCCTGTCTTGCTCCCATAGAAGTTTACATCGAGGACAGAATTCAGCATTCTCAGGGTTTTGTGTGTGCATACTCTCTTCTGAATGTATTTCAAACCTACCGGTAATCATATGTAGTTAATAATGAGCTTTCAAAAAGTATGAGGCATGGACAGGAATCGAGGCAAAGCTATTCTAGGGCAATATGAACACTATTTCTGTAATATTTACTTTCTAACTGTCATGTGGTACAGCTTGTTAACAAATTACGCATGTTTTGTTGGACAATAAGAACTCAACTACTGTATGTATCCTGATTTACAAAAAGAAAATATATTCTCTGGTCATTTAAACTATTATGAGTTGTTTTAGCACAAATTTACCGCCTGGTGTTTTAAATAGAAGAACTTTGGTCACTTTGTAAAAGAAATATTGTAAGGAGCTTTCGCGAACAGACAGAGTAATTGTAAAGAGCAGTGTTTTTAAACTCTAAAGCTTTCTGTCTTTCTATCTGTCACTTTGTGCTTAAATCAGCAAATTCAAGCTTTATGCCAGGTCAAAAATAGAAACCCCATGCAGGAAAATCCCACAAAGATTTGTTCGAAATAGGTCAGAATACCAAATTATGCTTCCATTGTGTGATACTCGGAATCTTAAGACTTCAAAACACAAAAAGGGAGCTACTCAGAAGTATCAAATTGCTCCCTAACAATGGCTCATGTTCTTAAAAGACCCCTTCGGTTTTTTGATTCCTTTTCATGCCTTTGCTTTCCTTTGCAATACCACCAACCACCTTAGCATTTAAGAACAGACATAGAGAAAAAGGAATAATTACTTTTAGCAAAATTACTTTTAAAAAAGCAACTTCAGTGCAATGATGGGAGACTGTCTAGGAACTGCATGCATGCTGCTATGGGTTTCGTGATGAAAGAAAGGTGTACAAAAATAAATAAATGCAGTGTGGCCTGAGGACCAGTTGTCTGGGAATGAGTAACTCCAGCAGGGCCAGCAACAGAAACACAGAATCCAAATGTCTCTATTTTCATCTGAGGAACATTGGAGGGTATGGAAGATTGGGGAAATGATCTGGTAAGATGCAGCCCACATGTCAAATAACAACTCCCCCCTCCCCCCCAAAAAAATGCCTTCTGGATTTGAAAGTATTTTAGTTTTGAATGCTCTTTCAAGTAGACCCAAGCCCTGCAGATGGAACAGTAGAACAGGGAGAAAGGTTCTGTGCCAACTCTTTGGTTACTGTGCTGTCTAGTTTTTGACACAGAGGAGCAGTCAAGAATTTGACCATCTGCCTGCAGTCTGAAGTGCTACCATCCATTCTTGAGCAGAACACTTGAACACTTCCACTGGAGAGGTGGGTTTTGATAGGGAGTTTGAAGGAAAAGTGGAACGTACATGCACTTACCATTTTGGTAGTCACCCTGGAACATCCTACATCAGTACAGAGACTTGTCTCATGAGCCAAGGCAGTAGAATTGTGTTTGGTTTTTTTAAAATGTGTCATCTTCATAGTAGAATTAATTCCTGTGTCCTTAGTTATTATACCAGACTGCGGGTGATTGGTGAGATATTTGAAAGTGGATGCACTTAACTGTTTTCAGAATCAAGTAGCAAACATCCTATCTTCTGGATTCAAGGTATTATGAAGCAGCAGAATGGTGGCTCCGTAGAGTTTGATCACAGGCTATGTTTCTTTGACTTCAGGTTGGCTTCATGAACTAGGAAAACGTTTGGAGTCTCCCTACCTTGGCAATAATACATCAGGAGGCCCATCCCTCAGAAGTGCCTATATTGCTGCCCTGTACTTCACCCTCAGCAGCCTCACCAGCGTTGGGTTTGGTAACGTCTCAGCCAACACTGATGCTGAAAAGATTTTTTCCATTTGCACAATGCTGATAGGGGGTAAGTAAACGAATTAAGTGCAAGAAAGGAGAATCTGGGGAGTGGGGGTGGGAATGCAGTAGTTCAGAACTATGGTGCATGCAACAGCACCGTGAAGGGTTAATAATTGTAGGAGTAGCCATGTGCCTTCCATAGTCAGCATATGAAGAAGAACCCTTACCAGTTGTTATTGCTAGTGATAGGACTGGTTGAAGTCATTTTACATGAAGATATTGAAATTCCATTTGTAAATAGCAGTGTCTGTTCTTATTAAAAGCCTGGGAACAACTCTAATTTTCTATTAAAGTAACAACATGGGGCCGGGGTTGAGGGAATATTTTCAGTTCATACTTCAGTACAAATTAAACCAAATTCTAAATAGTAAACTAATCAATGATGCCTTTTTAAAGCAAGGCTGAGGTTCGTCGGAAAACATTATAAAAAAACGCATTTTGTTATGTATTAGGCTGTAAGATTGACAACATTGCAGCTTAACTAATTAAGCCATGCAAATTTCACACCACACAGCTGTGATTGTTGTAGTTATTGTCAAATGAAGCATTAATATTCATCGTGCAGCACAGAACTTTAGACTCCATCCTTAAAAAGCAAGAGTTTGGGGCATGCTACAGATAAACAAGTTGTTGTTGTTGTTGTTGTTACTATTATTAAGTAAGTTTCTATACTGCCCTTTATTCGAAGACCACAGGGCAGTTTACAATACAAAAACACAAAAATGCATGTGATAATAACAAACAAAAACAACACACACACAACACACACACACACACACAGAGAGAGAGAGAGAGAGAGAGAGAGAGAGAGAGAGAGAGAGAGAGTTTAAATGCTCATAAATTGTTTAATTAGCCCAAAAGGCCTCGTGGAAAAGGAAAGATTTTGCCTGGTGCCTATAAATAAGTAACAAAGGTACTGTACCAAGTGGGCCTCTCTGGGGAGAGCATTCCACAAGCGGGGAGCCACTGCAGAAAAGGCCCACTCTCATGTTGGCACTCTCAATACCTCTTGTGGAGCAGGCACACAAAGAAGGATCTCAGATAATGATCCCAGGGTCCAGGACTGTCCATATGAGGAGAGGAAGTCCTTGAGGTATTGTGGTCCTGAGCTGTTGAGACTTTATAGGTCAAAAGGAGCACTTTGAATTAGACCCAGAAACTAATTGGCAGCCAGTGCAGTCTGGCCAGCATTGGTGTTATATTGGCCACTGAATTCTGCACCAGCTGAAGTCTCCAAACCATCTTCAGAGGCAGCCCCAATATTTAACATACTACAGCAATCTAGTCTAGAGGTTATCAGAGCATAGACAGAAGTTAGGCTATCCCTGTCCAGACAGGAATGCAGCTGTGCCCACCAGCCAAAGCTGATAGAAGTAACAGAGGCAATCATACAGGGTGACCAAAGCAGTTTCTGTGCCAAAACCAGGCCTAAACCCTGATTGAAATGGATCTAGAAAATCAGTTTCCTCCAAGAGCGCCTGAACTTGGTCCATGACCACCAGCTCAAGAACCTTGCTCAAGAAGGGGAGACTGGCAACTGGCCAATAATTACTTAGATTTTCCAAATTCAGGGAGGATTTATTGAGGAGTGGAATTACTACTGCCTCTTTCAAGCAGGCAAGGACCACTCCCTCTCACAAGGAGGCAATCACCTCCCTAGCCCAGCTAGCTGTCCACTCCCTGCTAGTTTTTATCAGCCAATAGACACAAGAGACCAGAGTGCAAGGTGCAGAACAATACAAGCACCGTGTCCACATCCTCAAGCCTTACTAACGGAAACTCATCCAACACAACATCCCTAATACTGATGGGTCATTGCCCTCTTCCTAGCAGCTGTACCCTTAAATTACATGTTGTTGTTGTTGTTTAGTCGTTTAGTGGTGTCCGACTCTTCATGACCCCATGGACCAGAGCACCCCAGGCACTCCTGTCTTCCACTGCCTCCCGCAGTTTGGTCAAACTCATGCTGGTAGCTTCGAGAACACTGTCCAACCATCTCGTCCTCTGTCATCCCCTTCTCCTTGTGCCCTCCATCTTTCCCAACATCAGGGTCTTTTCCAGGGAGTCTTCTCTTCTCATGAGGTGGCCAAAGTATTGGAGCCTCAGCTTCACGATCTGTCCTTCCAGTGAGCACTCAGGGCTGATTTCCTTCAGAATGGATAGTTTTGATCTTCTTGCAGTCCATGGGACTCTCAAGAGTCTCCTCCAGCACCATAATTCAAAAGCATCAATTCTTTGGTGATCAGCCTTCCTTATGGTCCAGCTCTCACTTCCATACATCACTACTGGGAAAACCATAGCTTTAACTATACGGACCTTTGTTTTGTTCAAATCTTGCTTTGGACCCACTCTGCGTGGCTGTGATCTTTAGTTCAGCAGCGCTCATGTTCCCACCATGAGTAAAAGGAGAACCCAACAACCTAGAGCTTGCTGAATACAATATAGATATACAAAAAGAAAAAACAAACAAACCAGAGTTAGCACTGGAAAAGAAAGTTACTGCTATCAAATATCACACTGAATTAATCTACTAATAACCTATTATGTAAAGCAGCTTGTGATATTGAACTGATCGTCCTAGATTTGGTGCTGAATGTTTATCATTACCTAATGTTCACTCCAGACCTAGCCTGCATGGCTGTTCTCTGTTATAACTTCCTCATTAAGAAGGAATTGAAAAGCTGACAGTGTGAGATATTCTCAACACTGAGGAAAATATTCATGCAAAAAGGAGGGGGGGCTGGGGAATGAGGAAAAACAGTCTTCCTTTCAGCTGTATTAATATCCCTGTTCTGTTTTGAAAACAAATAGCTGTGATTATAATCAGCTGAAAGAGGAGCAGTGTCTTATTAATTAGATGAGTAAACTTTATGTGATTTACTCTCATAATTAGCTAAGCAAAACCTATAATAATATTAATGTAAGGGAAGTGAGCAGAATGGAACTGGTCACTGGGGACGTAGTTAGGAAATAGTCAAGAAGAAATCCAAGTTACTCTCAGGTACATTTTTCTGACTGGATCTCAATGGCAAAACTCACATTAATTCTAATAGGCTGAGATCACTGTTTAAAATGCCATGGAGTGCAGTTTACTAAATCAGAAATAACCTTAATTCTTTTAGATATGGATAAGGAACACATATTATGTTGTTTAAAAGATTAAGGTTTTTTATTTTAAAAAATAATAACAATATTCTAGGAACATAAAATATATTCTTTCAGTTTTAGTTCTCTCTGTGGACTACAGTTATTATCTGGGTCAGGAATGTAATGTAGAAGCAAGAAAGAATTTTCATTTGCTGAGGAGCGGGGAAGTGGTGGCAGCATATGCCAGGAAAGAGAAAGATAGTTTGAAAAATCTTTATGTTATAAGATTTGGAAAAAATATTAGCTCTTCAGTGTATTTACCCAGCAGATATGGGGGTTCAGAATCTGCTGCCCAACATTTCCAAGTAGGAACTGTGCAACATGCAGAAGTACTGTAGCAAAGGAGCACCCGTGGTGAGTTTAAAATAAGGATCAGCCAGAGACAGCAACTGGAGAATAAGAAGGTGAGGTTTATTGCCAGGCAATAAGGACCCAGTTGGAATATCTTCCAAAGAACTGGGACCCCGATAGACAGAAATCCAGAGGTCTTTATACCTGAGTAAATCACAGCAAATCATTGATCATCAAACAATCACGAGGGACTCACAATATTGTCAGCGAGAATCAGCCAATTAGCAAGCGGTTGTCAAGCTACTTGACCCCTGCTCAAGCCTTGGTCAGCACCGGGTTCTAGTTCTGCTTTCCGATGCTTGCAGTGACGCTCTGTCTAACCTTTCCCCTAGTTATGACAGGACCGGAGCTTGGACATTTTGTGGTTTTGCTCTTCCTGTTCTGTGGATTAATTTAGCCTGTATCTGAGGGGAATTTGTACCAGAATCTCTGATTCATGTCTTTGTCCGGGGTACACAGATGTTTAGGGGAAAGGTCAGCTCCTAACTTTGCTGTTTCAAGCAGTTTGCAGTTTGCTAAGCACAGCTTCCCTTTTGATTCAAAATGGATTATAAAGTACTGTAATCCTTGATTTGTGTAAGCATATTTGGATATATATTGAATATATTGGTTACTGATAACTGATTATATGGATAGCATAGGGGTAGCCCTTCTTCCTTGCCTCAGTACCAGCATAAAGACAAACTGAAAGTTTTATTACAGGTTCAAATTATAGGTTGGCTGAGCAAATGTATACGTAGCATATAGTAGATTTTAATTCTCCAGCCTTTATTTTCATTTTGCTCTCTTCTGTGACAGATTTGCAAGATGCATTCTGCATACACTGACTTCCTGGTGTTTTAATAATATTCATGAATGTCCTCTGGTTTTTAGTATGTTTTAAACTGAAATATCACAAAAGCATTTATGAATCTCTACATTTTTCCAAACTGCTTTCTCAGCAGAGCAGAGCAGAGCCAGTCATTGATTCTCACTATCAAACTTACTTTATTCATTCCAGATCATTTGCTGCTTGCCTTTTATTATGTTGCCATCATTAATGAGCAAGTTCTTTCTTCCCTGTAACTCCAGCATCAGTTTTGGCAACAGTGGGGTCTCTTTTCTGCTTCAGTATGGTTTTTCTCTTTTACAGCTTTGATGCATGCCTTGGTGTTTGGTAATGTGACTGCTATTATTCAAAGGATGTATTCCAGGTGGTCCCTTTATCACACAAGAACCAAGGACCTGAAGGATTTCATAAGGGTCCATCACCTACCACAGCAGTTAAAGCAAAGGATGCTTGAATATTTCCAAACCACCTGGTCTGTCAATAACGGAATAGATTCCAATGAGGTAATCAGAGTCTTTCTAGCTATAAATTCTTAAATAAACAATGTTGGTGATGTTTTATTTTGCAATGTTGATGATGTTTTATGTTGGTGACATTGTATTTCTGGAACAATCTTATTTGTATACATAGGGTGGTATCCAGCATTCTCTGTCCGCTAGTGAGAGGGTTAGGTGACAGGTGAGTTTTAATGTTGCGCAACTGAGGAATTCAGCGTGACAATTGTGTTAGCAGAAACTCACTGTGGGACAGATTGAGCAACCAATTGCTTGAACCAATTAGGGAAGCTTTTAACCAATTTAGGGAAGCTTTTAATGTTTAATAGGTTATTGTATTTTAGTGTTTTGTTGGAAGCCGCGCAGAGTGGCTGGGGAAACCCAGCCAGATGGGTGGGGTATAAATAATAAATTATTATTATTATTATTATTATTATTATTATTATTATTATTATTACCAGGTGCCTCCCGCAACCCGTGACCGTCTCCCCAATAAACAAAGACGGCAATATTTTTGGTCAATTTAGGTCACAACTTCATTGATTACGGATGTAGAGGTTTGGCATAGGCGTTGGGTATAACTGTTGAACTACCAGCCCGCCTGCTGGGGTATACCTGTTAAGATATCAACCTGGGCCTATGACACACACATCAAGTAGGGACCCCTTATGGGGTTGGCTGCTCTGAGGAGTGCTATGGCCCTAGCCCCTGCCTGGGCATCTGGACGGAAGCGACTCCTTCTGGATCCCTTTAACAGGATACCTCTGAATACATAAACTTGTGAGTTCAAAGCTAACTTTGTTGCACAGGTGCCTTCAATGGTTGGGTGCTTTCGTGGAAGGTGCCTCAAGCAACTTCCATGATCTAGCCAGGAATTAGCAGGTGGATTGGGGTGGAGCCTGAAGGCCACTCCGCCCCGCCCCTGGGGTGGAGCCAGCTGATTAGCCTGCCCATGATAGGCCAATTATTGGGCAGGGTACTATTCAGTTCCCAGGCCAGTGTGAGGCACATTTGGTGGTCAACTGGCCTGGGAAAACCCCTCAATAGTTGCTCTCGGCTGGATCATGGAGCAACAAAGTTAGCTTTGCATTCACATTTCAGCCCCTCGAGCTGAACTTTTTCAGAAACTTTTTCAGCTCTTTCTTGTGTTTAAAGACCACAAACGTACACAATATTTCAAGTGTGATCGCACAGTTGACTTTGTAAAATGACAAATAGAGGAGCTAAATGGACAGAGGTGTAGATTTACTGAAATTTAACAGAAAACTTTATCCCCCTTTCTGGATAGCTTTTAAAGGACTTTCCTGATGAGCTGCGCTCTGACATCACCATGCACTTGAACAAGGAGATTCTGCAGCTGTCCCTTTTTGAGTGTGCCAGCCGCGGGTGCCTCAGGTCTCTGTCTCTGCATATCAAAACCTCCTTTTGTGCTCCTGGGGAGTACCTCCTCCGGCAGGGAGATGCCTTGCAGGCTATCTATTTTGTGTGCTCAGGTTCCATGGAAGTTCTAAAAGACAGCATGGTGCTGGCAATTCTAGGTAAGTTCTTGGATGTGCTCTACTATTGCCAGACAGAGAATGAAGTTAAAAAAATATATGGGTAGAGCAATCCAAACTATACAAAGTCTCCATGATATATATACCAAGCTAAACTATGCTGGTCTGACTTACTGTTCCAAACTCTGTTCAGTAGAGAGTCTACTGGTGGTTGAGCCAACCCAAGCCAGGTTTTAAAATAGCATGATTTAGACATTTCACCAAGACATTTCACCACCCTTTCTGCCAGTATGGCTTCTGCTGAGTTGCTAGGTCATGTGACCAAGCTGAAGTTGGAGTAGGATTACATTTTCCCCTATACCATCCTATCTGTTGGAATGCTCCTTTCTCAGGATGAGTTGAATGAGCCCTGGCTGAGCCAGAATTCAGGATTTACATTGGTGTATCTCTGGCTGAGCCCAGACTCATCCAAAGTTTGGCCTCTTCCAAACTCTGCTCATCTTGGCAGACCTTGGGTTTGGTTGCTCCTTCAAGATACCCTTGATCATTGTTAGCTGGTAGATCAAGTTGCGTCCACTCTAGTAAGAGCAAGAACTGATGTGCTGAACCTGTGCCCTGGTAAGTTTGGCTTGTGTGACCTTTGCAACCCATGCCAGCTACAAAGAAATGGTAGGTATGATTCATACTACTGCCTAAGGATTTTTCATTGGGATACACTAGTGTCCTTTGGCATTCATTGACTGCATCCGATTAATTTAACCTGCAGTTGCAATAAAACTTACCTTGGCACATAGGTGCCGACTCCATGGGGCCTGAGGGGGCCCGAGCCCCCTCAAAAATTCGATTGGGGGGGCGGAGCCCCCCCAATAATTTGAGAAAATTATTAGTGCGCGAACCTTCGTGTAAAGTCTGGCGGGCCAGCGCTGCGGCCGCGGCGACATCAAAAGGACTGGAGAGTCCCGAGGAGATTGCACGGCGGGGGAGAGAGAGAGGGAGAGAGAGGCAGGAGGTGCACTCGCTCGTCGCGCGCACGCACACGCAAATACAAACACACCGAGGGAGAGGGAAAAGTGTTTTGCAGGAGGAACTGCTGCCGCCGCCGCTGCTGCCAGGACGCACCAGAGGAGCCGCTGGGTGGGAGGGGGAATCCGAACGGAACAACAACAAGAGAGAGAGAGAGAGAGAGAGAGAGAGAAGCAGCAGCGTCTCTGAATGGGCTGGATATTCCTCCTCAGGCGGCGCTGGCTCTGTGGCTCCCGGGGCCTGGGCGGCAGCAAGCAAAGCAAAGGAGCCGCTGACCGAACAGCAGCAGCAGCCGCCTGCCTGCCTGCAAGCCTGCCTTCTATACCAAGGTCCAGGTTCTTACCCGGTCTACCTGGAAGAAGGCAGGCAGGCATGGGACGTCCACGCACCCTGGCCTGCTGCCTTCCTGCCTGCCTGCGGCCGCCTGGCGCTTCTATACGAAGGTACAGGTTCCTACCCGGTCTACCTGGAGGGAGGCGGGCAGGCACGGGGGTCCTGCTCAAGCAAGGAACCGACGCCTACCCGGCCAACCCGCTGCCTTGAGGCAGGAGCAGCAGCTGCGCGGGGTCTCGCGTTCTCTCAGAGGCTCGCGCTGCTTCTCGCGTTCTCCCTCCCCCAGGACCCCGGTATGGGCCCCCCCAATATTTTTTATAAGTCGGCGCCCCTGCCTTGGCACATGGGAAGCAGCAGCAGAATTGTTGGGTGCTCTCCAAGGCACAATAGAACTTCCTTCCCCAGTGAGGAAACTTCTCTTCTTCAAAGTGAATTTCGAGGCCTTGGAGCAGTGGAGAGAGGATGGGGCAGCGGTGGTGGCTTGCAAATAAATGAAGCATGCATTCACTGCTGGCAATACTGTACCAAACCTGTTCTTGCTTATAAGCTTTTGAGTAGGGGTGCTTGCTTTTGTGAGTGCCCCTACACCAGGCATGTCCAAATCAGGTCGGTTTAATCAATCCTAAAAAAGCTCAACAACTTTGGGCGGCCCTCACACATGTTCACTTCATCAAATCTGGCCCTCCTTGGAAAATTTTTGGATCCTCTAGTTCACAAAGTAAGTGCATGCATTTCCCAGTCTCCTGTTCCTCTTCTCCATTTATTTTAGTGGAGTTGGGCCAATGTGAGCCCCATTGTGTGCATGTATTGTCTCATTTCATTGTTTTGAACAGGGGAGATTGCACATGCAGGAGAACCATGTTTAAGTGTAAGCAGGTGTGGATCTAGATCACTTGTTAAAAGTGGAAAGGCTTGAATAGGGAAATCCTTTCCCTAGTCGGATATAGAGTGTAATTCTTAGAATAACTAACAATTTCCAGAATTACTTCAAGCACAAAAAACAATGCTTTATTCTTATTTTATATTCTACTACCAAACAGGGAGTATATATGGCAATGAATACGACGCCATGCTATACCAAACCATCCCCAAATAAAATGCCAATATGATCTTTGAGCAAAATTCAGAATACTGAAATTTTATTATACCTAAGAATTTCTGCTTTGGTTGTGGAAGAGGGTATTTAATAACAGTTAATCCATGTTTCTTTGCAAAATGCCTTTCTTTCAGTCGAGGTAAGGAAAGCAGAGATTTAAGAAGTAATGACAGTTCCAACTGCAAAGCAAAAAACATGGCATTTCAATTTATTTTACACTGAGCTTCAACTAGATTGTAACAGAATACTGTACACCTGAGTGAAGCAATTACAAAATTGGAACTATTAGTGTGTGCACCCTAGAAGTCAGCAGCTTTGTGCTGTTCATATTATCATCCTTACTGACTCCTCCAATTATTATTAATTACCAGAATTCCCAGAGCCACTAATTTTAACTTACTTACAGAAGCTTAATAGTTCTGAATCTTTGTATTTGGGTCCCTGTGTATTCCGCACGATCTGTTTAAGCTGTTCTCTGTTTCTAAGAAAAGTTGAAAATTCGTTTATGAATAATATTGCTCTCCTCTTTCATATTTTCTTTTAGGTAAAGGAGATTTAATTGGAGCAAATCTCTCAATTAAGGACCAAGTGATTAAAACAAACGCTGATGTGAAAGCACTAACCTACTGTGACCTCCAATGTATAATTCTCAAAGGACTCTTTGAAGTGTTAGACCTTTACCCAGAATATGCTCACAAGTTTGTTGAAGAAATTCAGCATGATCTCACATATAATCTTCGGGAAGGCCATGAAAGTGATGTAAGTAGATTTAATAGGACTACAGTTACTTCCAGCTTTGAAATTAGCTCTTGTGTTTCAGCAGTTCTCCTTCATATGTACATCAGAGTAAAAATATGTGTATAGTGTTCATTTTCAAACAAATTCTGCTTGGGTCCAACTTAAAAATTCAGACACAGCTTAATCAAATTATTGATAATGAATTATAGGTCTGATACAAATTACTCTATGCTTCTCTATAAATTATTCATTTGGTGTGGGTTTTGTCCTTGTGTGCTTATATTTTCAAATATTTGCTAGTCCTGCTAAACCTTAATCCAAAGTAACATTAAACCATTTCTATTTTACATCCTAAGTAAGAGTTAATTCCACTGCAATTTAATATAGTTTAGAGAGTTGTTTCAGTTTTTAATACAGGAAAATGTTGCCAACGTACATACACAAGGGAGAATTGCAATTTATGATGGCTCTTAAGGTGAACTGAACTATACAAGCCCTAAAAGACCAAGAGTCTGTTGAGAGTTCTCCACACATGATCATTAATGGTCTTATTTTCAGAGCTATTTTCAGAACTACAACAGTGAATAAAAACCACTAGGCAGAGAAAAGCCATGCATCAAAAGTGCAAGAGTTGTATGCATGCCTTTTATTTTTCATCTAATGAAACTAAACACTGCAATCCCTAGATCTTTGAGATTTCTTCCTAGCGCCCAAGGAATAATACCACCATTTTTCTAATACACTAGAACCTGTCAATTCATGCCGTGAAATATTTGGAACGCTCCTATCTGCACATTCTATAAACTCTGTGCTTTCTTCACATTGTGCTTTTTTGGGGAGAAAAACTTGGTACAGTTTTCCCCACCCTACCCCACATAGTCCTTAATATAGTGAACATCTCAGTGTTGGCTCTGAGAACAATGTGTCTTTCTGCTACTGTGGCTTTATTCCTTGCCTCTTTGGTAAATCTCAAACAGCAAGATTGTGTGGGAGGGGCAGATGTCATGATTTCATGACTACCTCCAATGCCAGTGCCATCCACCCCCATGGAATTGTGACACTGGCATAGAAAGTAATTGCTCTTCCCCACAAGACACCACTTAGGCTCAGAGGCAGAGCTAGCTGCTCCAGCACCCAGAGCAGCACACATGCTGTGCACCCGGGCGGCAGGGCTAGCCACCCGCAGGGGCAGGGTGAGCGTCCCAGCGGATGCTGCCCCCGGCAAGCATCCCAGGGGGGGCGGGGTGGTGATGTCACCCCCTCAGGGATGACACCCGGGGCGAGCCGCACCCACCACACACCCCTTCCTCCGCCAGTGCTTAGGCTGCAATCCTAATTCCACTTACCTGGGAGTAAGCCCCATTGAATTCAATACAGCATAACCCTAATCATGAGTAATCAGAAATTAGTCACTAACTTGCATAAGTAAGTAACGACGACCTAGCTCACAGATTTGTTGCAAGGCCAAGGTGTCCTGATACGAGAGCAAAGTTATCGGAGCTATCTATGCTGAACTTTAATTAGATTTTTGTGAAGTTTCCTGTTGTTTAGGTTCCTCTCAGGCATTTGTAGCTGAGAACGTATTTGCATAAACTAATTGGCTAGATCAGCACCTGTGGGATGCTTCGCATGTTACACTTTTAACAGGGGACACATTAAAGACCTCTGTTCGGCACCTGCTAAACCGAAAGCCAGTAACAGATTTCCGTAGTATGTTTTCATGGTATATAGGAGCTGAGGAAAATATGTGTGCGCTGCAAACACACCTGTATATGCTGCAGACATCTTGGTTTAGGAGGTACACAATGTGTGCCCATGAAAACTGTGGTGTGTGAAGCAACACAAAGTGACTATACATCAATATGGTTTGCTGAGATTGAGCTGAAATTTCTCAGAAGACATGGTTCAGGAGATGCTCTTAATTCAACCCCACCTCCTGTTTATTACATACACACTTGAAATTTCCCCAGAATATCTTCACCATTTCTTTATGGCGAATGCCATTTTCCAATCCTGCTCCAATGACCTGGAATGATACTAAATCTGGGGCATCATGAATGATTCAGATAATTGTTGTTGCTGCTACTTGCCGTGATAGCCCCCTAAAAAAAAAAAAAAAAAAGATTTAGGGGGGAAAGAAGGATGCTGGGCTGCTACTACTGCTTCTGATGAGTCCAACCCCTGTGAAATTGTTAGATACATTTTCCTCCCCTTGGAGAAATTTGATGAAAGCTGTCTCTTCCAAAAAATAATAATATATAGGGTGGAGAAGTTGCACACAGCTCTCAAGACCAAGCATTGCTGCTGGTTCCTGAGAGGCTCGGGGAGTTTGGCGCAGTGCAGGAATGGTGGCAGGAATGGAGGATTGGCTCTGCCACTGTGCTCACACCATGCTGAGAGCTCTGCCCTTCAACCCTCTAAAGAACCAGCATTGATGCTCAACCTTGGAAGGGTAGATAAGCAACCCCATTGACCTCTACTGGTTCATATATGGTGCATCCAGGAGCAGACATGCCCCGGTGGAAGTTCCCAGCATATATAATAGGAAATGACAAGTGAGGACAACTGGTTATTTTTTAAAGGGGCTAAATAAACTGTTTCCTCTTATTTGCAGTTGGATGAATGGGGAGGACAGTGTCCAAAGTCCGTTTTGGGGGCCTAATTCAGCCCGCCGGTCGATTTAATCCGGCCCCTATGGCAGTATATGTTCTGGGGTAAAATCCTAAAAAAAATCTCAGCAACTTTGGTCGGCCCTCACGCATGTTCACTTCATCAGATCTGGCCCTCTTTGAAAAAAGTTTGGTCACCCTTGGTGTAATGGCGCAAGAACCCTAAGAATTGGAAATCCACCTATGATTGCTTCAATATTTAATAAAACTAGAACAATCTGTCTATCTAGTGTTCTGCAATACGCAGTAGAGTTCTAATGGATAGTCAACATAGTCTTTCTGGTTCTTCTCTACTCCTAAATCTAACTCTTAATACTACTTCCTTAGTATGCATACAAAAAGAACAGTCATGTGCACAACAGCAGAGACAATTGCTACCCTATGTATTATAAATATTATTGCAAGAGAAGAACTCATGCAGTCTATTTTTACTTATTTAGTAATAAACTTAATTGAACTGAGTAGACATGTATAGGATTGCACTCTAAATTGTATACATTGCAGAATTCAATGTTAAATTGATTTGCAAAACTCCCCAAAGAAGGCAATTTTGCTGCATTTTCTCCAAATATTTTCCACCAGTTTGCACCCTGGAGCAAGTGCTTTGAATCCATTTTGAAGGGGGATGTCTCAGAAGATATAGGCAGTTTCACAGAGAGGAGTGTGGTCCTCTTTCCTGGTGACTTTCTTGTTTGATCCAAAAGGCAAAGCACCACCCTCATTGGCACGTCTTGTTGCACTTTTTTTCTTTTCTTTTCATATGCTAGTGCAATGTAAGAAAACTATCCAGCTTTTTCTGCTTCCTAGGACTCCACTCCAGGAACCTTAAATCATAGAATGGCCTTGCATGAACTTTATTATTTCCTCCTGTTTCTTTTGATCAACCTCTACTCGCATGAAAGACAAAAATGAGTGCTGCCAGATGCACTTGGTTATATTTGTTGAGATTTCATGAGTAAGCAAAATGTGAGAACTCCTGATCAGCAGTACAGGGCACGTTAACTTTCAAGCAGATACTGACTAGAGTGTATGAAGAATATTCTGTGGCACCGATTAACTAATGAGTACTTGGAAAAAAGCCATCTCATTAATGGTCGTCACATTTAATCACCAATCTTATGGCTCGGAGTTTTTATGACAGCCCTCAAAATAGATTAGATTATTTAGCAATTGTTCACCACGTACATATAATATCTAGTTGTGTACATAATTATTCACTGGATATGTATAATACCTATAAGCTATTTATGGTGGTTTTCCTCATTAAGAATTGATCTTTTCTTCTCCAGTGTTTTGGTCCAACATAGGTAATCTTTCATTTACATGAAAAATAAGAGAATTTTGGCTAATTCACATACAGTAATCGTGTTGGGGCTTGAGCTTCTTTTTATTTCATTCCCCCCCCCCCCCAATCCAAAAGGAGATCTTTGTAGTTTTTGTGATATGGAGATTATCTCGCTCCATGGAAAATAAGCAGATATGTGCTGTGCAATCCAGTACCTCAGAAGTAAGCCCCATTGAGTTCAATGGAACTTACTCCAGGTAAGTGAGAAAGGGATTGCAAACTAATAAAATTTCAGAGGACTATGCATGTTAACACTGAAAATCTGAAATCTGTTGAATGTTGACAGTTACATAAAGTATTTGTTACCACGTACTGGTGAACGAGCAGTAAGTTAGATGTCTTTTTGGGGAAACTCAGCTGAGATTGCAAGCATTCTCTTGTGAGTGTGCTGGTTTAGATAGATAGATTTTAATATGCCTAGAAAGGTAAGAAAAGATGGAAAATAACAGAGAGATTATTTGGTATCAGCCTCTTGGGGAAGAGTAACAAAAATGGCAACATGAATTGAATGCTTCAAGGGACCCTGATGACGCTGGCAGAAACATCAATGCCCAAGTGGCTGGCAGTGTTATCTGAAGCTGGTGAGGTGTGTACCTATAGTCTAGCACTGTTATTGTGCTTTTTTCCCCTGTGGGTTATTGGGATAGTTCAAGAATGCAAAAAAGAACATCTCTTTCTCTCAGTTGCATGCACAAACAAGCTTCTATATCATTCCTTTAAACTAAGCCTGTATGTGCTTTGCCAACACAATGCTTTCTTTTATTTTGTTTTTATATAGCAATTGCCTTTATTAAAGCTTCCATTGGTGCTTCTCTGTCATTTGCAGATTGCTTAAATGCAGTTACATGACAGCTTAGGAAACCTTGTTAACATCCACCCTGCATTCTTTACATGGATTGCTGGTAGAGTGGCAAATTGATTTAACACTAACATTATTGGTTTCTGTATTTCCTGAATGGCATACATCCTAGTTACATTTGAGAGCTGCACCTGGAATTTTATTCTGGGAGTGACCTGTGCCACCCACTGTTTGGATATGTCACTTTGATACCTTTGTGCTGGTTGTTGGTCAGGCCTTTGTTGTGGCAAGACCATTCATTCTCCATTGCAAGTGTTTGGATGCAATGCAGCTGTAGTAAGGCTGATGGGGATGACACAGAACCTCCGAACTCCCAAGACCATCTTTCTGACCTTTCCTCAGATGCTAGATCAGGGTCTCCCAAACTTGGGTCTCCATCTCGTCCTGCTAGCTAGGGATGATGGGAGTTGTAGTCCAGAAACAGTTGGAGACCGAAGTTTGCGAAACTCTGTTCTAGACTGATATTCTCAGGGTTGCTGACCTAACTTCCTACTTCCTGTTCCCCGATCCCACCTTTCAATTGTCTCTCTCAACCCTGATTGAAATGGATCCAGAAAATCAGTTTCTTCCAAAAGCGCCTGGATCTAGTCTGCGACCCCTCGCTCCAGAACCTTGGTCAGGAAAGGAAGATTAGCAACTGGCCGGTAGATAGTTAGGTTTTCCAAATCCAGGGAAGGTTTCTTAAGGAGCGGTTTTACCACTGCCTCCTTCAAACAGCCAGGGACCACCCCATCTCATAAAGAGGCATTGATCACCTCCTTGGCCCAGCCTAAATTCAACTTCTGTTGATGGATATAAGTTCCAAATGCTGTCATTCTCTCCAGTAATTAATCTTTGCTACTCCTTTAGCCAGTGAGAAAAGAATTCAGATAAAATAGTTACATCTTCTACATCAGGGGCCAGCAAACTTTTTCAGCAGGGAGCCGGTCCACTGTCCCTCAGAATCTGTGGGGGGCCGGACTATATTTTTTGAGGATGGAATGAACGAATTCCTATGCCCCACAAATAACCCAGAGATGCATTTTAAATAAGAGCACACATTCTACTCATGTAAAAACATGCTGATTCCCCCCAGACTGTCCACGGGCCAGATTTAGAAGGTGATTGGGCCGGATTCAGTCCCTGGGCCTTAGTTTGCCTACCCATGTTCTACATACTTTGGGGGAGGGATCCATTATTTGTCCACTTTACCACAACTTTTCTTCCCTTCCTATTTGGTCCTTCAGAGATGTAGCCTTTGGAGAAATGAACACAGGCCACCCATTGGGTGATACTATACTGTACTAGAAACCTCCCTTCCCATGTGTCAGGCTATACCAACATGCATACCCTACCTCTGCATCGAACCCACTGCAGTACATTCAGCCATTGTGAGGGAATGGAGACAACTCACTTTGCTGCACCCAAGAGTTCTTGGATCACTCTCCTCTTATGTAGTCCTGCTCCCAGCAGTGAGGACCTGCTAAGAAGCAGACATGGAGAAGGTTAGGAACAACCCCATTCCTTGTGAATCGTTGGCTTCATAGCTGTGGATGTGGCACAATAGAAGAGGGTAAGATTCTTATATATTTAAGTACCAAACTGGAAGGAGTAGAGATGGCACGGATAGAGTATTTGCGATGAGATCTTACTGCAAAAGAAAAGTTAAAGTAAGTTTAAGCCTATGGCAAGATTTGAAGTAGCTTTTGAGAGAGCTCATTGTTGGCTCTTTCTGGTTTTGCCGTGGGACAAGATAGCACAACCATGAACTCATTTGCTAAATGACGCCAAGTGAGATTACTACTGTGCCCCCAGAAACAGAATGATAACACCTTTCCCCTGTAGCCGCAGTGAGATTTGATTCATCTCTTAACACCAAGCGTTGTAGCAGCCTGAGTCACTCAGAGGTCTTCTGTGCATTCCACAAACTTTAATGAAGTCCCAAAGGAAGATGAAAACCTCTGAGGGAAGCATGACTTCTCTCCTTTTGGTTCAGTGACGTACTATCAATATGTGTCACATCGAGGAGAGAAAGATGGCTTGCTTGAATATGTAGAGATCTGTCACTGCAGACAGGATGTATAATTAGCATGAATGCTTTTCCTACAAAGCACTAAAAATAGCACTCATGTGTTCCATCCTGCCCAGCACTGACAAAACCAAATATTTACAAATTGAAAATAATAAGTATTATATAGCCAAGAGGAAAAGAAAGATCCTGGCTGTCTTTGAATGGTTCTCACATTGCATATACAATAATGTGTGCACAAATCTCATTGGTTGCAAGTCGGATTCTTTCACTTTGAAGATGTAGCTGTGTGACTGATGCTTGGTATAGGCTGAAATCCAGAACTCTGATGGGTCTTTCACTGTAGACTAGGACTAGGACTGGGTTGATTCTGGTTCTCTCGCGTTCTCATTTTTCCAATCTTAAATCCAGTTCTCCACATTTCTGCAGTATTTTTTTATATATATTTTTAATTGCCATGAAAATTCTTCAGCATTTTAGTGCTAATTTCTCCTAATAGACAGTTCTTTTTGTATGCAGTTTTGACTACTGTACACATTTTTTTTTTTGCAAGCAATTTGTCCTGATGCAAAACATTTTTGTAAGTTTTTTTTTTAACTAATAGCTTCCTTTTTATGCATAATTTGGAGAACTGCAAATCAAAATTTGGATAAGTGTGTAACTTAGCTAACCTACTGTTTAGTAGGTTTGCAAATTTTGTGCAGGACTCTTCCCCCCCATTACTTCCTTGTAATTATTTTATGCTCTCTAGGTTGGCTGGGCAGCAGAGGAGGGCGGAACATATCTGGCCAGCTTTTAAAACAGATGTTTGATACACATAAATAAAAAATGAAAGTGTTTTGTACTGTAATAGGAAGCTAAATTGCATTGCCTCCTAATTGTTGTTAAAGATATGCTACTAAATATGCTAGTTCAAGAGTTTGCAACGCTAGGCTTTGTGGTGACTGAAAGAGGGACAAAGCTCAACTATTAATTTTAGCTTTTAAACCATTTTGAACTCTCTCCCTCCTCATTCACCTCGCTTCCTAGGATTATTACATGAGGCATCAGATTATAAAGCTTAGCCAGAGGGTTACATGTTTGGACGAGGGGGGTGGAGATCCATAGTCCAGCAAAGCGGCTTATCTGTGTTTTTAAAATGTGGTGCAAGGAGGTTATAAAGCACTGAGCCAGGTAGCCTTTCGGCCAGAAAAACCATCTTAGGTTCAACAGGCATTTGTGTGTGAGAGTGAGGGGTGTGTGTGTTGAATCTAAACACAATTCTGTTCTGATCACAGTAGTCCTGGAAGACTCAAAAGGAGGAGTTGCAGTCCTAAGCACAAGTTTTACAACAAAAATCATGGGATTATAAAACCAAAGGGCATGAGGGCAAGCTTGTAATCAGCCACTTGCCTGGTTGCCTATAGCAAGTTACAAATGACTCAGAAGTCCAAGAGAATCCCATCTGCACTGTAGTTTTTAGTTTGAAAGAGCTAATAACTTTGTCTTTGTGACAAAGCAGCTTTATCTACATCGCAGTCTGTTAAACAGTCATTTGCTTTCCCCTTTTCTACTTTTTTTTTAAAACTGTGAATTTCATAAGTTTGTCTTTAAACGCAAACAGAATCAAATTTCTCCCTCACCCAGTTTGCCCTGGTTCACACAAAACAGTAAACTGTGGTTAGCTGAAAACAAAAGTGAATGCTTCCAGTCTTCCTTGTTGCTGCACTGGAGGAGAAGAGGGGAAGGAGGAACCATGTGAACCCAAGACTCATTAACATAGCTATCAACTATGGTTTAGAATTACATCCAAACATAGCTATTATCTTTTAAATGCAGGGAGTGTAAAGTCATCAGTTACGGTAAGTCATAGACTTTTCCAGTGCTGTGCAACAGTTGATAGTATTGGGTTCTTTTCACTTGTGACAACTTGTATTGGTTGGTATATAAACTTGTATAGGTTGGTATATAAATTGTCCCAACTAACAGGAAGCCATACTTATTGACTGCTGCACTGGATTAGAAGCTCCAACACCCAGCTGCTATGAATCATTGATCTCTACCAATGGAGAGACAAGTAGTTACCAAAATGTCCCCATTCCCCCAATTAGTTAGCAGGACCATTGGTCAGGGATGGTGGGAACTGTAGTCCAAAAACAGCTGGGGACCCAAGTTTGGAAAGCACTGGTTTAAAGCATTTGGAATTTTGATATACAGTGGTACCTCGGGTTACATACGCTTCAGGTTACGTACGCTTCAGGTTACAGACTCCGCTAACCCAGAAATATTACCTCGCGTTAAGAACTTTGCTTCAGGATGAGAACAGAAATCGTGCAGCGGCGGTGCAGCGGCAGCAGGAGGCCCTATTAGCTAAAGTGGTGCTTCAGGTTAAGAACAGTTTCAGGTTAAGAAAAGACCTCAAGAACGAATTAAGTTCTTAACCCGAGGTACCACTGTATGTTTGGTTAGACCTGTATGTGATGTATTTTAGGGACACACTATGCAGTGCATGTAATGAAGGGCTAACACCATTTTTCTTTAAAGAAAAGTGCATACCCTCCAACATTTCTCCGGTGAAAATACATGTCCCATTCCATAATGATGATTTTACAATTTATACCCCACACATCTTATACTGGGTTGCCCCAGCCATTCTGGGCAGCTTCCAACACACATAAAAACATAATAAAACATTAAACATTTTTTTTAAAAAAACACTTCACGATACAGGATTGCCTTCAGATGGTTCGGGGTGGTGATGGTTCGGATAACTCCATACCTTCCAACATTTCTCCAATGAAAACAGGGACATCCTAAGGAAAAGTGGGACATTCTGGGATCAAATCAGAAACCGGGACAGCTTCTCTAAATCAGTGGCGTCCCTGGAAAATAGGGACACTTGGAGGGCCTAAAAGTGCATTAAAGTGCACTATGAATGGGAAACCAGAGGGAGATTGATTAAACCTGGTCTCACTGACTGCTTTTCAGCTCAGTTCTCTGCCCAAACTGCTCCCCCACTGCCCACAGAGTCCCAGATGCATGAATCAAGAGCTCAGCAGCAGGAAGTGCTGTGGAAAATTTGACTGGAAACAATGGCTAACAGGGAAAGCTTGGGACATTTCTGCCCGCTACTAAAAATTGCTTCTACCACAGCTGTAGTCTCTCTCTCTCTCTCTCTCTCTCTCTCTATATATATATATATATATATATACATACATACCCTGTTAGTGTAACAACCCTATGCAAAAATATGACATGGCTTCAATATACACATTTGTGTTTAACTTGCATATTCTACCACAGATGGTGCAATCCATTAAATGTATTCAGGATCTACCGCTGGACCATTTCCCACCAAAATTATTGGCACTGGACCCCCCCTTCTGCTGCAGCTTACTTTATACTGCAAAATTATTGACTTGACTGTGATGCCCAAACTACTGAGTGTTGCAACAGCTCTTTTTTAAATAGCCATGCCTGTTTGGAATCCAATTTTATTGCTTTGCTTTTAATCTTCACTAAACCATCTATATAAATGTCTGCTTTAGAACCAAACTAGACACGACGCAGGAGATATATTACTAGCATAGGCTTCATTTTGTTCCATTTCTACTTTTTTAGTTTTGTTACTATGCAAGCAGCTGCTTGGGGCTTCTAATTTGATCAGAGAGGCAGCCCTGGGAAGAGAGTGCT